>NC_052942.1:6731565-6789281 GCF_013358895.1 Oreochromis aureus | reverse complement strand
TGTGTGTGTATGTGTGTGTGTGTGTGAGTGACAGAGAGAGAGAGGGAGAGAGAGAGAGAGAGAGAGAGAGAGAAAGTTTTTATGGGATGATCTCATTGTAAGATTTAAATTCAATATATTTAGACTGCTTGACTGAATTGGATCTTGTGTGTGTGTGTGTGTGTGTGTGTGTGTGAGTGACAGAGAGAGAGAGAGAGAGAGAGAGAGAGAGACAGAGAGAGAAAGCCTTTTATGGGATGATCTCATTATAAGATTCAAAATCAATATATTTAGACTGGTTGACTGAATTGGATCTTGTGTGTGTGTGTGTGTGTGTGTGTGTGAGTGAGAGAGAGAGAGAGAGAGAGAGAGAGAGAGAGAGAGAAAGGCTTGTTATTGGATGATCTCATTGTAAGATTTAAATTCAATATATTTAGACTGGTTGACTGAATTGGATCTTGTGTGTGTGTGCGATGCTGTGTGTGTGTGTGTGTGTGTGTGTGTGTGTGTGTGTGTGTGTGTGTGTGTGTGTGTGTGAGAGAGAGAGAGAGAGAGAGAGAGAGAGAGAGACAGAGAAAGCCTTTTATGGGATGATCTCATTGTAAGATTCAAATTCAATATAGTTAGACTGGTTTACTGAATTTGATCCTGTGTGTGTCTGTCTGTGCATGTGTGTTACCATATGTGTACATATTTGTGATTGTGTGACTGTTATACTTTTTTTGCTGTTTTTTTTTCATTTAACAATTACATTTGAGGGACCCTTAGCATGTTTAGGATTTTTCAGCTGTCCATTTTGCTTTTCCAATTTTTCTATTTAGGTTATTACTATTGTGCTAAGTCATAGCATTTCTGCTGCTTTCAGTATTTGTGCTAAATACAGCATTTCTGCTAAATCATACTATTTCTTCTATTTCATCAGATTTGTGCTAAATATAGTGTTTCTGCTACAACATAGTATTTCTGCCAAATATAGTATTTTTGATTAATTATAGTTTTCTACCAAATCATAGTACAGTTTTACTGCTTTTTATATGGCTTCTGAGACAACCAATCATATCCGAGGGCTTGCACATTCAAATTTGCATATTGTTGCCTTCATGGCTTCCCAGCCAGCCAATCATATCTGACGGCTGGCACATTCAAATTTGCATATGGGGGATTCATGGCTTCTAAGACAACCAATCATATCTGAGGGCTGGCACGTTACAATTTGCATATTGTTGCCTTCATGGCTTCCCAGCCAGCCAATCATATCTTAGGCCTTGCACATTCAAATTTGCATATTGGGGCAATCATGGCTTCTAAGACAACCAATCATCTATGTCATATATCTATGATATTTCATATTTTTATTTTAAATGGTCAACATTTCAAGATTCTCCCATGTCTTCTGAACACAACGGTCTAAGAATGACCGTTGTAGCCCCTACGGTTAGGAATTTATGGCTGTTTGTTTGAGGGGAGTCCTCACTATGAGAAATAGACTCATAGTCTGACTTGATGAGGCTGAATGCTGTAGACTGATTGGCTTTTGAACCATCAGACAGACAAGCAGAAGTAGATTTTCTAATTTTGGTGAAAAAAATATTTAAAACAAAAAGAACAGCTGAGTTTCTCACCTATAAAATAGAAAACCCTCCATTGGCACAGCTGAATTCATCACTCTGTGGAGGACTGGATGCCATTACTTTTAGATACTCTCCAGACCACCCCGTCTCTTCCACTCTACCTGCAGGCTGAATGATAGTAATGAGGAGGCAAATTAATGTCTTAAAGTTTGATGGAAGCACCCTGCTGACACACACAGAGGACACACACAGTGTTTCCTTTAGGGCTGTCCCCAGTCTCCTGTCAACTGTAAAACAACAATGCCCCAACCATTTATTGATGAGACAGCAGTGGTTTTCACTGACTTGCTATTTCCCTCCAGCTGTTTGAAGAATTGCTTTTCTCTGTCTTCATTGGGTAACAGATTGACATATCACCAGGAGCAAAACCCAATTTAGAAAGAAAGAGCTGGTTTAAAATGCATGAATCAAGTAACTGATTCATACCTTTCAAACCTCTACAGTAAATAAGTAGCATCTGCTTTGGTTGATACAAAATGTCCATTTGCCTAATCAGGGAATATGCCAAGGATGAAGAGTATTGAAAAAAGATGTATGTAGAAAATGTAGAAAATGATTTTAAATTCAGCACTGATTTATGCAAATGATACCATTTTAGTCTGTGTAATATAGATACACTGATTATATTACTGATTATATTAGTTAAAAAGTTTCTGGATAGTGAAAAACGTACATTACCTACAGATAACCATTTTCAGATACTGAAATTACATGGTGAATGCAGGCTGCATGATGAAGCTACCAGATGTTCTGTGGGCTTCTAATGTATTTGTGTTGTATGTGCTAAAAATCAGCTTCTCTAATGACCGCTTGAGACCGTTTCCAAATACGAGTCAGTCCCAGAGAGTCCCATATTAAAATGTCCTGTTAAAAAGGTGCATTAAAAAACAGGGAGCCTTGTACAAGAATCTGTATGCAGAGAGTAGGACCATTTCAAGTTTTTTAATAGTGTTTGAAGTTTTCTGTTTCCCTAATGAGTGTGAGTATTGCATATAGATTCTTACACATAACTTTGCTCTTTGGTTTTGTTTTTCTTGTTAGCTGCAAACAAATTTATTGTTCTATAAGCATTAATGTATGATCCTATTTGTACTTGTTGATTTGATGTCAAACTGGTACATAGCTTAAGCCTACTTTTGACTTCTGTTATTGTATTTATTCTTTACTTTTGGACTGTGAAATACCACCAGATTGAATGAGAACTAAATCTGTGGCTTGGGAGGTAGCACAGGTCATCTACTGATTGTAAGGTTTCTAGTTTGATTCATGGTTGCTCCACTTTTCATGAAAACATATGCTTGGATAAGGTATTGAACCCAGAGTTGCTGTGAATGTTAGATTCACAGCCTGATGAGCACTATAGACATGGAAAAATGTTTTTCATGAGTGATAAAGGGATGTTGCATAAAGCATGCTTAACACTCAAAAAGAGTAGAAAAGCGCTGTATAGGAACCAGTCCATCTTCCTGTGATGTGATGTCATATGAACTGGCCAGTCACATGAAAAAAAAATACATATTGGTTTAATGCACGTTATTGATTAGGTAGCAATTATTAGAACACCCTTGTTTAAGGTATGCCATCTAATCATAATTATTGGTGAACTCTGGTTATTTGGAACTTGCAGTTATTCTATGGGATTTTATTAAGGGGATTCTTTTTCATTGGCTTTCATTTGTGACATGCATACAACACTGTCCCTCAGAAGTCAAACCCATAGCAACTACATTTGGTTTACACACATTGTAAATGTAGATGAAATCATTTTAAAATATTGGATGAGAGGTGGTGTGAGCTCTGTTTGAGTCTGTAGCAATGGAAACAACAAAATCAATTTACAACTACAACAGTCCAAATTTCCTGCAGCTCTGCAGACAGTCATTTGCTTTAGTTTACTGGCCTGGAGTCTTCCTGTTTTGTTTCAGTCACAGTGCTTTCATTAAACCTGCATCTAATCATAACTGACAGCTGTTTTTAGTAAAAGCTCTGAATAACCTCCTTCTACCTACCTACTCCTACTACTAAGCTAATGACACCAAAATACTTTAAATCAGACTTGGTATTAAACTTCCAATGAATTCTGATAGGTAAATATGTCTCCTGTAGTGATCACTATTTCGTAGCATGTTAAATAACGTTAGTCTAATTTATGCAAAAACTTTGGAGTTTTGCATTTGCTTTTCGTGATAGGTTTGCCTTAATTGCCTGACCCCATATATAAAAATAGTAATTGTATCAGCAGGACTTGGTGCATCTACAGTTTTCTTTGTTTTGATGTTCATCAAAGATGAGTTTTTAAGAAGACTTGAAGAGACATTCCCAGATTAGTTCTGCCCACACAACTGCCTGCTATGTTACTGGGAAGCAGACAGTATCTGACTGCCTGCCTGTTTGACTGACTGACCCTCATTGTCCTTCAGCAACCAGAAAGATCAGTGGACCAGGACCCAGCAACAAAAGGCTTTTAGGCACCGCTCTGTGTGTTTGTGTGTTCATGTATGTGTATAGCTGTCACGGCCCAGTGATATAAGTGTCTCAGCGCCCTGGATGAGTCCCACAATGACAGAAAAAAAGAAAAAGCTGTCACTTCAGAGGGTCTTTTCAAAACCTGCATCACTTTAGAACAAACAGGGCCTAAAAAGCCACAGTCCACAGAGTTCTCCAAGCAGTGGAATGACTGATGCTCAGCTTGTGCAGAAAATTGTTTTATTAATTACCCCAGTGCACCCAACCCCGCCGCCACACACACACACACACACACACACACACACACACACACACACCTTTTTATTTTCACAGTTCATGCATTTCTGTTTTCCAGTTGTCTTATCACTGTTTCTTTAAGCCAAGTGTTTATTTATGTGCAGTCTCCACATGATGTTGGATCATGTTGTCAGAGGTCACAACCTGTTGCTGTTCGGTGGGACTGAAGTGAGGCTCACATCTTGATCTATGCCAGTAAGTCACGCTAGGCATTTGATAGCAGCAAGGCAAACAGAACTCTTGGACGTCAACTCATCCATCGATCATGGCTCAAGACAGTACCAGCCAAGCATGCAGCACTGTCACTCACAGGTAAGTCTTCCACAGCATGTCTTTATCCTGTTTTCCTTCTTCACCCCAACCGGTCGCAGCAGATGGCCGCCCCTCCCTGAGCCTGGTTCTGCCGGAGGTTTCTTCCTGTTAAAGGAGTTTTCCTTCCCACTGTCGCCAAAGTGCTTGCTCATAGGGGGTCATATGATTGTTGGGCTTTTCTCTGTATTTATTATTGTGCTATCTACTGTACAATATAAAGCGCCTTGAGGCGACTTTTGTTGTGATTTGGCGCTATATAAATAAAATTGAATTGAATTGAATTGAATTAAGTCAGTCCCCGTGACCAACAGGAAGCATGGTCATGGGGACTTGCTATAAACCACAGGGTTAGAGCGCATACTTTCCAACTGTTTTGGAGGCTCACACAATGAATGTTCTAGCATCTTTACCCCTTAGCATAAGAAACCTAGCTAATGTATATCCCGAGTTCCTCATAGATCTTTGGCTCATTTTACCGCCTGCTGCAGGTGCCGATATATAAATGAAGGCCTGGGCCCTGATCAAGTTACAAAGATATTATTGTCATGATTTGGCTTTCTGTTCTTCTGTTTTGATGTTATGATTACACTTCATGCATCTTTCAAAGTATGTCATCACAAATTTATTGTGTATATTATTTACTTCGTCTTCTTGTTTTGGTCCTGTTTTGACTGTGTGTCCTGTGGTCTGATTTGAACTGCACTGTCCAGCAACTTCCTTGGACTCTGTTTTGCATTTGCTGTGTGCCCTGACCTTTCACACAGAGTTTAACAGACCACCAAAGCTGGAGGGTCTGTTTGGTACATGATCTACGGGGTATATGAAGCAATGGCGCTTCAGATGACTGCCTGAAATCGTTTTCACTGCAGGCCTCACTCAGTGAATGACACTCTTGCCTGCCTGCCTGTGTCCAGTATGGAGGATCACAAAAGCCACATGCATCGAAATGAAGAATTCTGTGCTTAAATAATAAATTGTACAATAAATTATGCATTTGTAAATTCATTTTTTATTATTTTATGTATTCAGACATTACTAAAGTAATTTATTATTTAATAATTTAATTTAAAATAAAAACACTATTTTTAAATCCATTTTTCAAAATGAATTATTAATCCCTCGATAAATACTTGAATTTCACAAAAAAAGAATTAAATTCTCAATAAAAACCTCATTTCAAAAACCATTTTCAAATTCCAATTATTATTAGCTATTGGATTATCTTTGGCATTAACTGCTGGATTAGCTATCTCATTTCCGAAATCCCGAAGCAATGCAAATTAGCCACGCGGTGCGATGTAAGGAACTCCCTGATTGGATGGACAGACGCAGGCTGGCTGCCTGGAGTTTTATACACTGCTGTTTGTGCTCATAGCTTTGCCCTGCCAAGAAGTGTGTGTGCTTGCACAAAGGCCGTTCAGCCTCGGGATTTTCACTCTGCCCAACACGTATATATGAAGGGACTCTGCAGTGAAACGGAGAGCTGTAAACACATCGGTCCAGATGTTACCACATTCCTTCCTGATACTTAGAGTTAAAAGAACCGAGACAGGGTGATTAAAATAATAGCTGTCAGTTCTCTAGTTCCTTATATTATCTCCAGTCTTTGCAGAGGGCAGACCCCAACCCCAAAAAGTTGATTCTGTTCATCTGGACATAACTTTTTTAGTGACCAAATCACTTGGATGTGTGACGAAATGTTTCTCCTACTAATAAAGGTGCGTCCAGATGAACAGAATCAACTTTTTAAGATTTCCTTACCTGGATGAGTTCCAGCTTCCATTTAAGTAAATTTAATTTCTAAGAACTTAAGAATGTATGTGTTATTAGTTACAATACATACATACAAGCATATTTCCAGATAAATTTCCACATTGCTGTTCAGTGTGCTGACCAGTGTTCTGTTGCTTGTTACTCCTGACTGTCCTCATCAGCTCTCATTGCCATCTCATCAGGAGCTGGATCTAATGAGGGTCAATCTCTCATTACTGCCCATCTTGCTCACTCCAGCTTGACCTCTGACCTCTATCTTCCTACAGCTAATAGGTTGGGGTTTTGTTTTTTGTCTTGGGGGTTTGTTTGGGGTTTTTTTTACTTTCTTGCCTGTTATTCTTTTAGCCTGTGGTCAAATGCAACTCTGAATTTTAAAGAAAGATTCCCATAGGCAAGTTGATAAGACTGTCATGTCATTTCATGTCATCTGAAAATGACATTTTATCCATAATTTGTGACAAAATAATATACTGAACCAAAGCAGTTAAATAAACTGAGGCGGGGGGGGGGTAGTAGATTTAAATTATGATTTTCAGTTTAATATGGTAGAACTTCAGCTACCTTTGAATGTAACTAGTGGTTAAGAGTAGGGTGGGGGGGCTGACAGCATGGGGTCACAGGAAGGGTGGAGGTGAGGATTAAGGGGCAACAATGACTTAAATATTCCCATTGTAGAGCACATGGAGGCCAATGCATCCCCCAAGCATAATTTATCTGAATGTCTGTGTGTTTGCGTGTGTGTGTGTGTGTGTGTGTGTGTGTGCGCGTGCGCGCACTTATACATCTTTGTGAGGACCAAAAATTCGACTGTTACTATACTTGTGGGGACGAACAGTCCCTTATGGGGCCCAAATTCCAGGCCCCACAAGTTTGTAGGCATTTTTGAGACTCAAAATGTAGTTTTAGTGTCAGGGTTACAATTAGGGTATGGTTAGGTTTAGCATAAGGATTAGGGTTAGGCATAAGGATTAGGGTTAGGCATTCATTTTTGATGGTTAGGGTTAGGGTAAGCGGCTAGGGAAAGCATTATGTCAATTAGATGTCCTCACTAAGCTATAAAAGGCAAGTGTGTGTCTGTGTAGGTGTGTGTGTGTGTGTGTGTGTGTGTGTGTGTGTGTGTGTGTGTGTGTGTGTGTGTGTGTGTGTGTGTGTGTGTGTGTGTGTGTGTGTGTGTGTGTGTGTGTGTGTGTGTGTGTGTGTGTGTGTGTGTGTGTGTGCATGAGAGAGATCAGAGCTCAGGTTTTGGTCCACGGTTGTTGGAGGTGAAGGGGCTCTCCAGAGAGTGGAGGACCCTTGCTGTCAGACAAGAATCTGAAGAGACCTCCCAGTAGCCATCAGTGGTGAGATCCTGCAGCTTCAGTGCTTCACAAACCTCAGCAGTGGAGGGAGGCAAACCAAGTGAAGATTTTCAGCTTGCCTCATAATATGTGTAAATCAAACACATATTATGAGGCAAACGTAACACAGCTACCAAACCACAAAACGCTCACCCTGCAACACTAGCAGTACTGGTTACATGTGACAAATGCATGTTAACAGTGTGAACTGGAATCATCTGGACTTGGTTTACTACAGTATAGACAAATGAATGTTAGTGTTAGATCTATTCATTTTTCCAAAATCAATGTAACTAGCATATATTTATACAATAAACTGCAATAAATAAACCAGATTATTCCACATCGTCTCAGTTTCTTGACTGAAGGATATGGAGATGCTGTTCACTTGAGATTGAAGTGGATGGTGAAGGTGGTGTCAGAGAAGACACATGAGGATGTTGCTCTATTGCTCCCGATAAAATGATTTTCTTTCACACTGCTTTCACTCTGCTCTTTCAGTGTCGCTTTAAATGAAGCACTGCCATCTAATGGCAAGAGTCAAACATTCTGCAGGAACACAAAAACAGTGCTGTGAAAAACCTATTCCCCCTTCCTGATTTCTTAAATTTTTATTGCATATTTGTCAGATTTACAAGTTTTCGAGTTTTGGTTTAAAGAATGATTTACTTTATTATAGGAAAAAAAATCTAAACCTTCCTGCCCTGTGTAAAAAAAAAAAAAAAATCCCATTGCTCCCTTGTTAAATCATTAATTAACTGATCAATGACATTTTTGAGTTCAGTTTCACTGCCCCACCCAGGCCTGATGTGGCAACACATCAGTGCCATGATCTAAAGAAACTCAGAAACAGAACTGCACTGAACCTCTATCAGTCTAGAAAGGGTTACAAAACCATTTCTAACCATTATGGGGAAAACTTGGAACAGTCAGAACTTTGCCAGAATGACCAGACTACCAAAATTACTCCAAGAACACATCAACAACTCATCTAGGAAGTCACCAAAGAACTTATGATGAGAAAAAAAAACTGAACATTTTGGAAGGTTTGAGTAATATTACATACGGCATAAAAATAATAGCATTTCATAAAAAGAACATCACAGCAACAGTCAAACATGGTTTTGGTAGTGTGGTGGGCTGGTGCTGCTTTGCTGCTCAAGGACCTGGATAAAATGGAGGCCTGAATTCTACTCTCTACCAGAAGATCCTAAAGGACATAATCCCAAACACAGCAGCAAGTCCACCACTGAATGGCTAAAAAAAAAAAAAAAAAAGACAGAAAGAAAGAAAGAAAATGAAGGTTTTGGAGTGGCCCAGTCAAAGTTTGGACTTAATCAGATTAAGATGCTGTGGCACCTTAAAACGGGATGTTTGTGCTGGAAGACCCTCTGATGTGGCTGAATTACAACAATTCTACAAAGAAGAGTAGGCTGAAATTCCTCCACAGCAAGGTGACAGACTAATTGCCAGTCATTGCAAATGATTGATTGCAGTTTTATTGGCAAGGTGGCAAATCCAGCTATTAAATTTAGGGGGCAATTACTTTTTCACATAGGGCCAGGTAGGATGCAATCATCATGTAAAAACTGCATTTTGTATTTACTAGGGTTATTTATGTCTAGAATTAAAATTTGTTTGACAAATGTGACAAATATGCAAAGAAATATGAAATCAGGAAGTGAAAAATACTTTTCACAGCACAGTATCATTCATGTTGGTAATCACGGTCATAGTTAAGGAACATTTTAGGGTCCCGTTCTTTGTAAGCCAAAAGACAATATAATAATAAATGTGTTGTTCAAACTCTTCAGGGTGTTAGAAACATGGACTTAGTTTGTGCTTAAAGTGTGACCAAAGAAACTCTGCTCTAAGCATTTGCTTCTTGAGCAACCCTAAGCATAGATGTGGTTTCCCTGATGAAAATAAAAAGACTGATGGATTACTTCTCCCATGTATGCGCAAACTCCAAGTCTGCAACATGGTGGTGACATCTGGTGAAAGACGAACTACCAGAAAACAAAGCTAGATCAGAAAGATCCTGTACTTAGCCCCAAACAGTTCATTAGTCCACCACTGAGGTTTTTTTTTTCAAAGATGTATGATTATCCTTCTACCTTCATTGGCACATGATGAGTAAACATAGTCACGTTTGATAGTTGAATGCATTTTGCAATATTCCTCATTTACAAACACAGCTGCTCACATATGCACACGTGCCCCTGCAGCTGTCTTCCAGGCCGGACTGTGTGGGCATGTTATCTGCACGTCCTGACATGTTTGGCTGTATAAAGAGTGGTACAAAGTAAGCAGCCTGTGCCGTCATAAATCTGCACAGGTGCAGTAAATAGTAGTAGCGAAACATTATGTGTACATTTCTTGTACAGCATGGTTCCAAACCTGTCAGTGGCTGTTTGGTCATCATTGAATAATTTTCACTTGGCAATAAAAAGGTAAGTCTACATCATCAAGTCGGCATAAAGCAAATGTAACCAAATATGTGATTAAACATAATTTTGTCAATTTCTGCTGTGATGCCTCTTGTCATCAGCGCAGGTCGTTTCTGTACGTGTATGGCCAGGTGTTATAGATGTACTATTTAGAACAAAACCTGAGGTTTTATGACATTTACATAATCTTTGTTTTAATGGAAAGTAAATCTGCTGTTACCGTGTAAGATAAAACATTGTAGTCACAAGGTGACATACTGTACATCCATGTTTATTATGCCCCATCTTAAAGAAGCAAAAACATGAATCGTATTTGTGTTTGCTCAGCCTATCACATTCCTGCCCTTCACCTGCAGTAAGGGGTGGAGATGCTGCATGGTATGTCAATGTAACTCTTTAGCATATCACAAAAGACACACACACACACACACACACACACACACACACCCCCTTCTGATGACACAGAAAGAGTTGCTTCTTTTGAAGTTCTCAGTTTACTTTGTCTTTGGCCTTTTGGATAACCTCTAAACCTCCATAACACAGGCAGAAGGTTACTCTAGTTCAGGTTCATTTCATCTTTGGAAGAATGTACTTAATATATGTATTTTAACCTGACTATATTTGTAAAAATATAGTATTTAAAAAAGGGGACACTTGACATGACAAACAAAAAACGATAAGCACATTCAGTTAAAACAATAACATGGACACATTACATTAAATTAAAACAGTAAGACGCGATTTAAAAAGTACAATGCATATGCGGTATAGGGCATATGCATATTAATAACATTGTTAGTCAGATTGTATAGTCTATGGGAAAATATCAAATATCCTTAGTGCTCAGTTGATCAATGGCAAACCAATTTCACTCTCAGAGTACAGACTTACTTGTGGTTCCTGGAGTTTCTTTCAGCTTAGACCCAGACACCCTCTTTACTTTGAACCCTATAATGCCATTTGTATCATATTTGATACATGAGTTTCTGAGACCGCTATCTCATCAACAATACTTGCTATAATTTCAAAATGTTATGGACAAAACTCTTTTTTGTCTAAAATTAACATTGTTGTTAACAAAAAGTTGTCAAAAATGCCCAATGTATCAAATGCAATACAAAAAATATATAATAAAAATAAATCATACACAACATGATATAGCAAAAAAAAAAAAAAAAAAAAAAAAAAAACACACCCAGAATTTTCTGGCTATCTTTTTGATGGGTTAACACTATGATCAAAACTTTGTTCTCTCCCATAGTGTCACGGCTGGGGCAGCAGTCGTGTTGAGGATGAATGAGGACCCAAAATGCAAGCAAGCGACTGGTGAAGAGTGTGACGTTTATTTACAAAAGCGGCAGGGTGGCAAACAGGCAGTGAGGCCTGGCAAATAACTGAAGGAGACCTAAACTGGGATAAACTAAAGAGCAAACCTGGAGTCATATGAACTGGAGAATGCAGAGAGACGCAGAGATACACGGATGACGCAGATGACACAGAGAAACGCAGACTACACAGACAAATGCAGACGAGCCGACAACAGGCACAGCCTGACACCCACTATATACACACACACACACACACACACACACACACACACACACACGTGGGAGCACAGCTGATTCTAATACACAAGACGACCTGAGGAGACAAGCTGAACACGATGACAACAGACACCGACCTTCAGAATAAGACAGAAATCCAGAACACGAACAGGGCACAAGGGAGGACACAGAATACCAAATCAGAATACACACGAGGCACAAAATGAACTTCAAGGAAACACAAAACGCTGGGTCAAAATGACCCAGGATCATGACAACACCCCCTCAAGGGCTGGCTCCAGACAGCCCAAAACAAAAACAGACGACCAACCCAGGGCGGGCGGCGGGGGTCAGGACGGAGGGACCAAAACCAAACAAAAACAAACTCCAGCGAACTGAATGGATTGTCCAAAACACAACATACACACACACTGGGTCCTCGAACAGGGTCCCAAAACACAGTTCAGGAGGCCGGCCCGAGGCTGACAACTCAGGAGTCTGAAACAGTTCACCTCCGGAGGCCGGCCACGTTGGCGACACAAATCCAAAAGCCGACCGCGCGGAAGGCAGCGGTGGCAGTGGAAACAGTTCAGGGGCCCATCCGTGCACCGCGACAGCGGGCAAACAGTTCAGGGGCCGACCGTGCACCGCGGCAGCGGCGGCGGCGGGCAAACAGTTCAGGGGCCGACCGTGCACCACGGCAGCGGCGGCGGCGGGCAAACAGTTCAGGGGCCGACCGTGCACACGGCAGCAGCGGTGGCAGAGCAGGTCCGGAGGTTGGCCGCGAAGCCAGCGGTGGCGGCGAGTTCTTTCAGGAGGCCGCCCTCGGCGGCCATGATGCCAGCAGAGGCCTGGAAGCGGCCAACAAGGATGAGGTGGCACAGGGCGAGCTGGCTCTGGCGGCAGTGTTGGCGAGGCTGAGGCTGACTCGGAGGCTGCAGCGGGCGGACCAGGCGAGGCAGGAACAGATGCTGAAGCGGACCAGGCGGCGAGGCAGGAACAGATGCTGAGGCGGACCAGGCGGCGAGGATGAAGCGCGGAGGCTGCAGCTGGCGGATGAAGCGCGGAGGCTGCAGCTGGCGAGGATGAAGGCGCGGAGGCTGCAGCTGGCGAGGATGAAAGCGCGGAGGCTGCAGCTGGCGAGGATGAAGGCGCGGAGGGGCTGGGCCAGGCGGCGCTGAAGGCAGCGGACTCGGAGGCTGGACCAGGCGAGGATGAAGCGAGCTGGACCAGGCGGCGGCGTGGGTGAAGCTGATGAGGATGAAGCTGCTGCTGGAACAGCTGGTGGCTGGGCGGGCTCCTCGGGCCCCAGCAGGCGAGGAAGGAGGCTGGACGGGCTCCTCGGGCCCCAGCAGGCGAGGAAGGAGGCTGGGCGGTCCCTCGGACCCTCCAGCTGACGAGTCAGGAGGCTGGGCGGGCTCCTCGGGCCCTCCAGCGGAGACAGGAGGCAGGCGGTCCCTCGGACCCTCCAGCTGGACGAGTCAGGAGGCTGGGCAGGCTCCTCGGGCCCTCCAGCGGAGGCGAGAATGGGCTGGCCGGGCTCTCCAGAACCCCAGCGGACGTGAGGGCAGGCTGGCGGGCTCTCAGAACCCCAGCGGAGGCGAGAATGGGCTGGCGGGCTCTCCAGAACCCCAGCAGACATGGTCACAGAACCAGCGGGCACAGGGGCCCCTGGCACACATAGGGCTGAACCAGCAGGCTCATGGGCCTCTGGAACACACATGGCTGACTGCAGCTGCGCGGAGCACTGACCCTGCTCAGGCAGCGACAGCTGGGTGCAGTCCTCAGCTGGAGTCTTAGCCTTCAGGGGTCCAGAGTGGGCTGAGGGGCTGAAACTCAGCCTCTGGGAGGCCCTGAAGTGCGTCACAGCCTCTGAAATGACCAGCTTTAGAGGACTGATTACAATATTGTGTGGTTTGTCTCTCTGCTTAGACCGAACAGATGAAAAACAGTTCTTTTCAGGTTAGATTGGCTTCACTTGTTGTACAGGAGGGTAGGTGAAGATGACGACTGAATAGGTGGCTGATCTGAGGGTGACTGCGTAAAGGTTGGAACAATAATGGTGGCGAAGTAGAAGACTGAGCTGATGGTAAGGCAGATGATTCTTTTACCAACTGAGCTATTGACTGGGCTATGGATTCTAACATCGTTTGCAGTAAGTCTGGCTGTGGTAGTGACAGAGCTATGGGTTGTGAGGCCAGTGTTGGGGAGTAACGGAATACATGTACCGCCGTTACGTATTCAGAATACAAAATATGAGTAACTGTATTCCGTTACAGTTACCGTTTAAAAAGGTGGTATTCAGAATACAGTTACTTTGTTGAAATAAATGGAATACTGCGGCGGTACTTCCCTGTTTCATATTGTCGCATGGTCAGGACTGTTTGGGTTTGTTTGACAGCTACGTTCTGTTGTTCCAGGCGGCAGCATTACGGTTGCCATGGTTACAGGGTGACGCGCTCTCTCTCTGCGTGTTTCCTGGGTGAGAGAGCGCTTTTTTGTTGTTGTTGTTGTTGTTGTGCTAAGCTAAAAGGCAGAATGCTACAGGCATGGCCCTAAAGAATGTAGCCTGATGGGCAGTGTAGTCCGTGCTGCAGGGAGAATGGACTACCATACCCGTTATGTGTCTGTGGCGAGGGAGGAGAGAAAGGAAGTCCGAGCTGTCACGCGAGCAAAAGCAGGGAGCTGGAAGCATGTAAATATAATAATAACCACTGCAGCCAAGAAGAGTGCCTGGCGAGCCCATTTGTAAGTAAGCTATTAAGACTCAACTGTACACTGTGTTCGTGTTTTCCTCCGGAAAAAATAAGTTCCGTTGGAGCAGCCTTTCAATGCCTCTCTCTGTCTCCCGCAAGCAAAGTTGACCCAGACAACAAAGTAAAGCTAGTTTTCGGCTACCAGCCCGACATGAACCCGGCGTATTAGCCAGAGGTCCCTTTACTACGTTTGAACGCGGACCTTCAGTAACAGTAATAAATCACAGCAATAGGACATTCACGTGGTTGTAAACAGCATGATAATATATTAAGTATTCCAAAGTATTCAGAATCGTTACTCTCATTGAGTAGCGTAGCGGAATACGTTACAGAATACATTTTGGGGCATGTATTCAGTATTCTGTAGTGGAATACATTTTAAAAGTAACCTTCCCAACACTGTGTGAGGCAGAATGTGATGGAGGTGACGACTGAGCGGCTAACTGAGCTTGTGGCTGCCGTGCGGCTAACTGAGCTCCTAGAGGCTGGGCAGCTAAGTGAGCTCCTGGAGGCTGGGCAGCTAAGGTCTCAGGAAACACATTCTTATAAACGCCAGTTGCAGGCGAGCCAGGGAAAACACCATAGTCCTCACTGGCTGCACAGAAAACGGCCCCAGAATAAACAGTCCTTAAATTGGAAAACTCGTGATTATTGTCTCTGTTACTCACCACAGCCGGCAACTCAGAACTCTCGGGGTCCGGCTGTGGCGATGGGCGTCGGTGGCGTGAACGTCGCTTCCTTCTTGGGGATAGCACCGGCCGGCCGGGTAATTCCACATCCGGCGGGCGGGCGGCGGATTCCCGGCGGGCAGAGCAAAACATTCGCCGCCGGGCTGGGTCGGGAAGCGGTAGCGGTTGAAGGGTGAAGGTGAAGCTCGTTTAGAATGAAATCCTGTGCGAGTGGATGAAGAGAGTCCAGTAGCCAGGGGTGAGCAGAGAGTAATTGCTGTAGCCTGGCTTCTACAGCGCGGTGAAATTCCTCTCCCTCACGTTCGAGCCAGAGATTAATCAACCTCGAAACAGAGTCAATTACTTCCTCCCGAAACTCCTGGAGGGTGCGGATGCTGCTGGGTCCATGTTTGGTCGGCTCGTACTGTCACGGCTGGGGCAGCAGTCGTGTTGAGGATGAATGAGGACCCAAAATGCAAACAGCGACTGGTGAAGAGTGTGGCGTTTATTTACAAAAGCGGCAGGGTGGCAAACAGGCAGTGAGGCCTGGCAAATAACTGAAGGAGACCTAAACTGGGATAAACTAAAGAGCAAACCTGGAGTCATATGAACTGGAGAATGCAGAGATACACGGATGACACAGAGAAACGCAGACTACACAGACAAATGCAGACGAGCCGACAACAGGCACAGACTGACACCCACTATATATACACACACAAACAAGGAGACCAGATAATGACATACAGGTGGGAGCACAGCTGATTCTAATACACAAGACGACCTGAGGAGACAAGCTGAACACGATGACAACAGACACCGACCTTCAGAATAAGACAGGAAATCCAGAACACGAACAGGGCACAAGGGAGGACACAGAATACCAAATCAGAATACACACGAGGCACAAAATGAACTTCAAGGAAACACAAAAGCGCTGGGTCAAAATGACCCAGGATCATGTTTACATAGTTTGTTTTTGTCCTGTTTGTGGTCTCTCTATTCTGTCCTTTCTCTGTCTTCGCTATCCACTCAACCTCCAACCAGTCATATCAGATGGCTGCCCCTCTCTGAGCCTGGTTCTGTACTCTCTTCCTGTTATAAGGGAGTTCTTCATTCCCACTATTTCCAAGTGCTTCTTGTATAATTGTTGACGATGTCCCTATAATAATGTATGGTCCTTACATCACTATGTGTTACAAATGTACAATTTTTACTAGTCATATAATATTGATATCTGGCTAAAGACAGTGAGCAAACTGCTAATGCTGAAGCTTCCTTTTAGGGATTAATAATCCAATCAGTCACATCACAATACCTAAAACCTGATCTTTCAGTTACAGTCTATGTAGTAAAGCCTTTCCTAATGAGTAACCCTGTGAGCCAGTAGTTTAGGTTGCAGATTCCTCCTTCAGATCCTGCACTGATTTAGGGCCCGATGCCACAAGTGGGAATGTCATCACGCCCATTATCCAAATATGTATGAAACAATTAGACCAATTTTTAAGACCTGGGAAGTTTGCCATGCAACAATACATCCCATTTTAATGGTCTTCAGACTGTGGAACTCACACTATTTGATTGTATCAAAAAGTTTAGCATAGGGGAGACCGGGGATAGTTGTAACGTGGGTCAGTTGTAACACTTCTAATTTCTCCAATCAGGGCTAAGTTTAAAATCATGTGATTCACTCTGTACATGCGCAATTCAGTTCTTCTATCACTGGTGAAAAATCAGCATCCTTCGACAAACACAGACAATTTTAGAAGAAAAAAACTAATTTGTAAGCCAAAAAGTAAGTTTTTTGACTTTATTTCATTTTCTAATAGCACTAACTGCTTTGCAGTTAAACTCATCAAACTTAAATTATGTTATTTGTATGTCTATGGGGATATATTCTGTGCATGTCTTTAGTGCTAATGTTTTAGGTGTTAGCTGTAATGCGAGCTAGATCGTGGCTATAGGAGTCTGGGTCAGTTGTAACAGCAACAGCCTGGGTTAGTTGTAACAACCATGCAAATGTTACAACTTACCCCACTATTACTAACTCATATTTTTTGTTTTCTTTGAATTACAGTATGCCTAGGTCATGGAAAAGACAGACTGACCGAGGGGTGCCTCTCAGTATTTTGGAGAGAGCATCAAATGATGTTAGAAATCAGGGAAAGTCCACCAGATCTGTGGCAAAATTGTATGGCATTTGCCATGTCACTTTGCACCGATTTTGTAAAGAGAGGAAGAAGCTGGAAGAGCAGGGAGCAATGGAACTCCCACGTGTAGGATACCATAGTGGAAAGAAGGTCTTCACTGATGAACAAGAGAAGGAATTAACAGAATACCTGATGAAAGCTGCAGATGCATTTTATGGACTATGTCCACGTGAGGTAAGCAGATAGGAAGCAATAAAGGATAAGACAAGGGAAAGTTAGAAATTTGTAATGGTAGCAATTAAAAATATAGTATATCAGAAATACTAACATATTTCGTGATTAAAATTACAGATAAAAGAACTGGCATATCAGCTTGCAGTGAAACATGGATGCAAATATCCAAAGTCATGGGACAAATTCTCAAGGGCTGGACCAGACTGGTTCTCAGCCTACATGAAACGAAACCCAACTTTGTCCATTAGAAGTGCTGAGGCTACAAGTCTGGCACGGCCCACCAGTTTTAATCAACACAATGTAGCAATGTTTTCAAAAATTTGATGAAGTGCTAAAGAGACACACCTTAACAGCAAATGACATATGGAATATTGATGAGACTGGCATAACAACTGTGCAAACCCCAGACAGAGTGATTGCAAAAAACGTGGCACTAAACAAGTTGGAGCAATGACATCAGCAGAGAGAGGTTCACTGGTCACCCTTGCATGTGCAGTTAATGCCATTGGCAACACAATTCCTCAATGTTTGTGTTCCCACGCATACGTTATGCAGACCACTTTGTCAGAGATGGGCCAGTAGGAAGTATTGGCAGTGGAAATAAGTCAGGATGGATGCAAGAAACAGAGTTCCTCATCTTTCTAAAGCACTTTGCAAACCACACCAAGGTCAGCAATGAAAAAAAGTGATTCTTCTCATGGATAACCACAGTTCACACCTGTCAATTGCAGCCATTGACTTCTGCAAGAGCAATGGAATTGTGATGCTCACATTTCCCCTCACTGCAGTCACAAACTCCAACCACTTGACAGGAGTGTTTATGGCCCACTGAAAAGATGGTGAACAGTGCAAGTGATTCCTGGATGAGAATGAATCCAGGAAAGACCATGACAATATATGAAATACCAGGTCTTGTCAGGACGGCACTTCCAGCAGCAGCTACACCAAAAGAATATACAGGCTGGATTCCAGTGCTGTGGAATTTGGCCATACAATCCAAACATATTTGAGGACAGTGACTTTGCTCCATCACAGGTCACAGATCGTCCTACTCCAGCAGTCCATATGGACATTTCTCCAGCTGACCAACAGTCCGCTCCTCTTGCTGCTCATCTCACCAGTCCTACAGCTGGCGACATGACCACTCCTCCAGATGCTCACGTCTCCAGTCTCCCAACTGACCTCAAGCTGCTCCCTCATCAGGCTGTGATGAAAATCCACAGACCTCCTTGGGCTTTAACCCAGAAGATGTCCCACCCTTACCAAAAGCTGGACCTAGAAAAACCCCTTCAACGGGAAGAAAAAGGAAACAAACAGCAATACTCACTGATACACCAGTTAAGATGGCTCTTGAAGCAGACCAGAGAAGCAGGAAAATAAGTTTTCCAAAGAAGAGGCTGTGCCAGAAACAAGGCAAATCCACTCCCACAAACCTAAAACAATCCAAGCTTTCCACATCACGAAAGAAAAATCAGAAAATGAATAACACTGAACAGGACAACACAGATTCCTCAGATGCTGATGAGAATTTCTGTATTGTGTGCATGGAAAACTTCAATAACTCAAAGCCAAAAGAAGCTTGGGTTAAGTGCCTGACCTGTGCACTGTGGGCTCATGAGGCCTGCACTCCAGGACAGCCATACATCTGTCACCACTGTGATTCTGATGGTGATTAAAAACTTGACAAAAACACATACAGTTCATTTGATGAAGCTGGTGCACAGCTACATTTTTCAGGTTAATTATTATGTTCAAATGTGGCAGAGTTGTCGGTTATAATCCCCACCGAGCCAATGAAGACTCAATGAAGGCCAACCAAAATTATTGAAAAATTCAGTTGGTGAAAAGTTGTTTTTTTGTTACAGTATTGTTCAAAATCTATATTTCTGCACTCTGTCACACACTCCTACACACACTCACAAACAGCTACATAAATGTTTATAAGTGCATTCAGGTGTTAAATAAAAAAGATTACATCTTAAGATTTTGTCAGTACCCTTATTTCATTGTGTTACATCTCACCCCAGGGTATGTTACAACTAACCCAGACTATGGGGTTAATTGTAACATTTCACTCTTTGTGTTTGAGAGCATACCATGCAATGGGTAATTGTGCTGCAGAGAAAATAGCTGCACTATTTAATAGCAGAGACATGTAAATACTTTGCATTACATTTTGAATCAACTACCTTAAAAGAGCTCCAATTTACAGACAGAAATGTCAAAAATGTTACAACTATCCCCGGTCTCCCCTACATTCTGGTTTGACTGCTTTAAATTCTTTGCAGCACAGATTAGCATTAACTATGAATGGTTATTACCACCTCCTGCTGTGTAAGCTAAGACCTGCATATTTCTTCTTGAAATAAAGCAGAATACTGAACGTAAATGTAAAACTTACAACGTTCAAACAACCTGTCCAGTATGTAACCCGCCTCTCTCCCTCTGGAAGCTGGATCATACTTTAACGTGACTATATCTAGTCTGATATAGAATGCACACTTGTGAGAGAGAGGACTAAGATAAGCCTTTCTAACAAGCAAGGCTGCCATTGCCTTTGTTGAAATCATCATAATCAACTTCTAGAGAAGTTTTTTTTTTCACTTTCTTTGTCTTAAACAAAACAAACAGCTGTGTTGCTCTAGATTCCTGCCAAAGTATATCAGTCCACACGTGCTTGGTATCAGAACAGAGCAAATTAAACACACAAAAACAAAGAGAGATTTAACCCCAGATTACATTACACTGACTTACAGACTTTCCTAACTATAAGCACTAATACAAACCTAAACCGAATCTTAGCTGGCTGAGGGAGAAATGTGCACATCTTGAATATTTTATCTTTTGCACCTGTTTTTCTTACAACAGGTGCCAGACTGATGTTGTTGGGTATCTCTATAATATTGTGAGGGCTTAACCTTAAAATAGTCTGAAATGACATAGCCCATGTTAGGATTTGGCCATATATAACATTGGATGTGTTCTGTAGAAAGTCAATTTGGAGGTAGCCAGTTTATACTAAAATCCACTTATGTATAATTATTGTGTTGGTATTTGACTATTACAGATGAATAATAGCTGAAATGAATATAAAAACAATGACCTCTACAGAAGGCTGTCCTAGTTAATCAAATAAAAAAGAAACTAATTTACAGTTTAGTAATAATAATAAATACACAGATCAGGCATAGTAATCAGCTGATTTCCAGCTGTACCAAGCTGTTAAAGGGCTCAACCAGAGCCCTGAACAGTGTTTATGCTGGTCGAACATGATCATACATCTAATCACAAGTCAATGTGTCTCACAGAGGTGCAAATAGTGTTCACATGTCATCATGTTGTCAGCTTGAAAGATCTTCTTACCCTCAAATCACCCTCACCATCAAATAATGTGTACAATCCACAGCCAATTTATGGAACAAATCAATACTTCACACAGATCAACTGGACCTGATCTAACCTCTTGTAACTTTACATTTGGCTTGGAAACTTTCATCATACCTTTAAAAAATTGGAAAAAATATTCTCAAACTACAAACTTGAGAAAACATGGTTTGGGATTGTCAAGATTATTTTGATTTATACCCGATATATAATTTAAGCCTATGAGGGTTTGGAGGTTAGGGCTTTTAAAGTGGGCATTGGGATAGAGCCTAAATCATTTCAAAGTGTGTTGTCTGTTTTTTTGTGAGGTTTCAGTTCAGCTCAGTTTTATTTATATAGAGCAAAGATCTCCTATGAATAACATTTAGTAGGGAGAAAAAAAAATCTTTGATCCCATGTGGCCCCTCCACAATGACAGGCAAACTGGCAGGTCAGCATGTCTCATGGTAGCTCTGCTACCACTGCTGTCTCATCTTGTGTGAATAAGTAACACACTGTAGAGTTACACATGTAGATTCCATGTCTCAGCACACACATATAATGTGGAGGAGGTGGCAGGACTGAGTGATTTTCCCAGCAGATTTTTCCATTTGTTAAAGATTAGATTTAAAAATATAGACCTTCCATTACAACTTGTGACATGAAGGTGAAAACACTTGACATGGATTTTCACCCACAGAAGAGCCAGTGGGCTATGGCCTCATAGAAAAGTTTGCTGAACTCAATCATTAATCTGTGATAGTGTTGCTGATGGTCCCTTATCCAAAACCTCCAGCTGTGTTTTCATAGCTGGCAGATGAAAACACAGAAACACGTTCTTGGCAGTCAAACACTTCTGGACTTCTGAACTGTTTAAGATAACTTGTTTTCAAGGTTAAAGCCATCACCCACTGACCAAAGCTGCCAATGTTGGCACTTAGCTTTCTTTTAGAAGAATCATTAAATGGCCAGGTCAGCATATTCATACTCACTCACAGAAACCTTCCTTCATTATTCCACTTGGTTTGCAGTGCCCTCTGCTGTTAGAAGGCCACATTTCAAATAAAAGAAAACAGACCTTTTTTCATCCAAAGCTCTATAATTACATAGGTGTCTTGCAATGTAAAGTCAGGGTGGTCTGGCTTATTTACAGTTTGCTTTCTTTTAAGCGTTTGGTAGGCTAGACATGCCATTTAGGTTTGCTATGTTTCCTGTAATCTGTAATGTTGAGGAATAAACACCTGGTTGATCTGCACCTCATCTATGTCTCAAGCCTCCTGGTTTATTCCTGCTGTTAATAGCCAGTCAACAGAGATTCACGTGGTCTAATTAAGAGTGTCTTTGTTTCTGTAACAGGAGTAAAACAGGAAATAGCACAGAAGCTTAGTTAACAGGCCAAAGCCGTTGGTGAGGTTCCCCAACTGCCAATTTATTAAAACCTAATTTAAAACCTCAAGTATTTCATTAGTGGGCACAGCAAAGTACACGGCAAACTAAAACACAACACTAAATAAACATGTAAAGAAAAATTATATTACTTACTTGCAGAGTGTACACCCATTATGCAAACTGTGCACTTGACCGACAGAACCCACCACCTGCAGCACTGGAAATGGACAGGATTAAAACCCTACACTGATAAAAATGACTAAGAAATAATTCTAAAAATGGAGGCTAAATAGTGAATAAATAAATGAACAGGAGTCAGTCTGTATGAACAAAGAGAGTATAGTTACAAATTTGCTCTGCAGTGAATATATACTTATCTATGATAGTTTAGAACATGCAAGTTATAAATGCATAAATGCTACAAAAGTGTCATTTTTGCCAGTTTTTAGCTGGCAGTTTTGTATATCTTTTTTATTACCAACAAATATAATGAAAGCCAAAGTGATTTCTATTTACAAGTGTTGTGTGTATCTAAACCCTATTATGTCTCACTTCCTTGCTGTCCAAAAACTATAAACATTTTTGCAAGCCACACTGCTGCACAAAATGTCATATTTTTTGTCCTTCTTTTGTTAGAACCAAGGGAATGTAGTTTTGAAATTAACTTGCATTTTTTTATTAATAAATACATAAGATAAAACTTAAGAACAAAAAAAATAAAAACAGAGTCCAAAATCAAAAACAAAGAAAAGGAGTCCAAAACTCGAGGAAACAGTTCTGGGGCCAGCAGCAGTGACGGAGCAGGTCTGGAAGCCAACTGTGGGCCAGCGGCGGCGACATAGCAGGTTAATCAGGTCAGGCAGACAGCCGTGAGACAAGCAGCGCAGGGAGGCAGGTCAGGCGGACGGCCGCGGCACCAGCGAAGCTCCACTGGGAACTGACAGAGGTGATGGAACACCTCAGGTGCCGGGGCAGGTGGCTGGCTGCGACGTGGCGTGGTGCAGACCTCTGGCTGAGATGAAGCAGGACCAGACGGTGTGATGACCTCTAGCAGAAGCTGAGCAGATGGCGGCGTGGAAGCTGCAGGTAGTTGAGCAGGTGGCTGAGCAGTGCAGAGCCCCCAACTTGTGAAGAACAAGGCTGGATGGGCTCTACTGAGCCCAGCCATTTCCTTCTGCCTATCCAGGGCCAGGTTGCGGGGGTAGCTGCCTAAACAGAGAAACCTAGACCTCCCTCTCCCTAGACAGAGACTCCAGCTTTTCCGAGGGGAACACTGAAGCATTCCCAGGCCAGCCAAGAGATATAATCTCTCCAGCATGTCCTGGGTCTGGGTCTGTGTGACATGCCCGGAACACCTCACGCAGGAGGCACCAAGGAGACATCCTTGTCAGATGCCAGAATCGCCTCAACTGGCTCCTTTCAATGTGGAGGACTAGCGGCTTCGGTGTGGAGGACTGGCGGCTCTACTCAGCCATTTGGGAGGGACTGAGCCCCTGAGAATGGCTGAAATTCTCATCCTATATTTATTAGGGAGAGGGTGCCCACTCTTTGGAGAAAGCTCATTTCCGCTGCTTGTATCTGCAATCTTGTTCTTTCATCGCTACCCAGAGCTCATGACCACATGTGAAGGTAGGTAGCTCAACCAGTAAATCAAGACCTTCACTTTTATGCCCAGCTCTCTCTTTACCACAGCGGACCAGTACAGGGGCCATTAACTTTGACACACCTTCAAATGGGTGAGGGTGAGAGGGTAAAATGCTGATCCATTGTTCATGGGCATAATCCTTGGTGGCACCAAGGATTTTGCCCATCTTCACATCTGCAAACCGTTGTTGCAATGCAGCAACATCTGTTCTCTGGGGGCCTGTGTGAGATAGTTATCATTATCAAGGGAAGCCCGAATGGTGGAATTTGGCACCTCTGGCCCCAGTTCATCTCTTTCCTTATCCAACCTCACCAGAGGAGCGGTTTCAGCCTTTCTCCTTAAGGAGGTTGAGGTGATATATTTGTGTGGCTCCTCTCCTCTGTCCAACTGTACAAGTTCATAGTCAATGTCAACCACTCACCGTGTGACTACAAAGGGTTCTTGTCACTTGGCGAGTAACTTTGAGCTTGAGTAAGGGAGTAGTACAAGCACTTTGTCTGCTGGTGACAATTGCCTGAGTCTAGTCCCTTTGTTGCACAGGCACTATTCACGTTCCTGGGCCTGGAGCAGATTTTCTCATGATAACCTCCCAAAGTGTGCAGTTTTGCTCTCAGGTCCAGAACATATTGAATCTCATTTTAGCTGGGCTTGGACCTTCCTCCCAGTCTTCTTTAATCAGGTACAATACCCAGCAAAAAGAGCTCAAAGGGAGAAAACCCTGTGGATGACCCTGCATCACAGCTGAGTGCAGCACAGACACTACACACTTCTAAAGGTCGTGAGCATCCCCACACACACTGCCCCAACAGGTTACTGATTGATTGATTGAAGCCTTTATTTGTCACTTGCAGTTGCCTGCAGCGCGGTGGACCTTTCAACCGTATATACAATACACAAACATCACAATGGGGAGACAGGTCAGAACAGGTAGCATAAAGAAAACAATGAAATGTATAACACAAAAGGGCAGTTGAGGAAAAAAAAACTCTGCTCATCTGGATCCCTAATGGGAAATCAAAATGAGAACAGAAACAAAAACGCCTTAGCACAAAAAGCACATGTATCTTCACAACACCATAACACACAAGACAAGCAACAGGGGAATATGCCAATGTACACACCAGCATCAAGGACGCTGCACTCTCTGCGCATCCTAGAGTGATGCTCAACCTCTGTCTACATCGGAGGTAGGTAAGTGTGGGGCGTTGGGTTCAGGGGATAGTGTATGTGGCTCATGCTGAGGCCCCAGTGGGCCTGGGTTGCAGCCACCACCCTGCCATGTCACAGAGCTGCCTAGCATACGCAAATGGCGGTCCAGCGGCCTCATCCGTCCCTCCTGGAAGCGTCTGCCATAGTTCTCCAGCGCAAGGCCGAAGGGTCAACTATCACCGGGAGACATCTACAAAGCTGCTCTTCACTGCTGAGGGGAGGCTGAGAGCCACCTCCTTGTTGCTTGCCAGGCGGCAGTGAGAGCAGCCTCACACCCCTCCTCCTCTGACCAACTCCTCTGACTGTTCTACCAGTCAATAGCTGCAAACATTTTCTCCTGTCAATCATATACAACAATCAGCACACACCATCAGCCAATTACATGTAAGAACAGACTAGAAGTGAAGTGGCGGACAAGGTGGCGACTCATGTTGTAACTGGCGTCAGGCGGAGAGATTTTGGCGGAAAAATTAAAGCGAATGGTAGTTTAGAATTGAACAAATTCCTTTAAGCTTCAGTATTACCAAATACACTTATCAATTGTCTTATAACTAACAATATTTGTCTAAATCATCTCCAACACCCTGGAGAACAACGGGGAGAGTTTAGAGGCTCTCCAAGATTATATCGATCAGTGCTTCCAGGATCTCGTAATGAAGAAGGCTCAGAGTGCATCTTCCCGGCCAAATCTGAGGCGCCGTCGTCGAAAAAGATATCACCGGCAGATTCCCCCCAGCACAACATCGCCAGCAGGCAAAGATTGCCGACATACTGGAGTCAATCGACAAGCGATTGTCAGTTTGAAAGCAAGGCTGTCCTTGGTGGAGATTCTTCACGGGAATTTAAATCCTTGCGAGAATCCCTGGAGTTCAGCCAGCAGCAGGTGGAAGCGCTCGCTGCTGAAAATGCCACGCTAAAAGTCGGTGAAATGTCTCACAGAAAATGTTACCCAGCTCAATAGAAAATAAAAAAATAAAAGAGACAGTTATTGATCTACAAGCTCGTGGCATGCGTGATACTCTTGTATTTTCTGGTATTCCAGAAGCCGTTGGAGAAAACAGCGGAGACTACGGTAAAAGCTTCATCAAAACCCACCTGAAGCTGCCGGAGGACACGGTGAAGAACATCGCCTTTGATAGGGTGCATCGCATCGGCCCCATGCGGGCTGCTACCGGGAGACCACATCCTATTGTGGCCAAATTCAGCCACTTCAAACAAAAGGAACAGGTGAAACAGGGAATTAAAAGGCGGACTTCCCCAAAGAGATCCTGGAGCAGCGCGGGGTCCTCTTCCCAATCCGGCGGCTTCATCCAGAAGGGCTCCAGCGCTGTCATCGCTGTGGACCGGCTCTCGTGGATGGACAGCTTTACCGTGACCCGGCATCACTCTGTGGCTGTATTAACTTCACACCAGATAAGAATCCGCTACACCCTTTCCTATCCACTCACACTAACTTGCATTAACATCTGTTTAACTTACCAGTATCAAATCGCATCTTAAGTGTGATATCATAGCAGAATTAACACCGTCACTCTCCATCAATGGTTTAATTGGAATGTTTCCAAGTTTTTTTCTTCTTCTCGTTTTTTCTCTTTTCCCCCTCTGTTTTTATGCTGCTCACCCTTGTCCTTGGTTTCTTTCTTTTTATTTTCTTTCACTGCTTGATCACCTGCTTCCAGACTCATCCACAAACAACATCCACATCGCTTTGTACGATCACGCACAATCATGCACTCAGCGGTAGCACATTTACATCAGTCAGACAGCGCACACAGGCGTATAGGATACACACACTTAAGCCAAGCGTACTCATATTAGTAAATATGCACACACATAGTCAGACTCTCGCCACACATTTTTTCCACACGCTTCTTGCGACCCTGTTGACTATTTGAATGAAATGCTTGATTGTTCGATGGTCACGCTTCAGAAGTTTTGCAATTTTAAGACTGCTGCATCCCTCTGCAAGATATCTCACTATTTTTGACTTTTCTGAGCCTGTCAAGTCCTTCTTTTGACCCATTTGCCAAAGGAAAGGAAGTTGCCTAATAATTATGCACACCTGATATAGGGGTGTTGATGTCATTAGACCACACCCCTTCTCATTACAGAGATGCACATCACCTAATATGCTTAATTGGTAGTAGGCTTTCGAGCCTATACAGCTTGGAGTAAGACAACATGCATGAAGAGGATGATGTGGACAAAATACTCATTGCCTAATAATTCTGCACTCCTGTAATGACACTCCCGGAACATCAGCTTCTGTTCTATGGGAAGCAGGGAAAGCTGTGATGAGAGGTAAAATAATTTCTTTCTCATCACATAAAAGAAAGAAAAACAAAAATATTCAGGAATTAGAAAAAACATCAAATCCCAAAAGCCTACGTGTCCCACCAAGATCAGGAAACATTGAACAAAATCATAAAACAAAACTAGAATTAAATGAGATAATTGATAAAAAAACAAAATTCTTAGTACAAAGACTAAACACAAAATTATGAACATGGTAATAAATCCGGTCAATTTCTAGCAAACCAGCTAAAAATAAAGAAAAAACAACTATATGTGCTGTTCAAGATTCATCTGGGAACACAATATATGACCCGAAACAAATAAACAACATTTTCAGAGATTTCTATAAAGCGTTGTATTCACCACAAATAAACCCATCTAAAAAGGAAATTGATCCGTTTTTGGACAACATAACTCTTCCAAAATTATTAGAAACTCAAGCAATGGCACTGGATTTGCCACTGACATCAGGTGAACTCAGGAAGCCGTGATAAGTATGCCCAATAATAAGGCTCCAGGTCCAGGCGGCTTTCCTGCAGAATTCTACAAAGAATTCTGGACGATTCTAACACCAGTTTTTACAGAACGTTGTTGGAAATCAAAGAAAAGGGCAGACTTCCATCAAATATGAATTCTGCAAACATTAATCTCCTGCTAAAACCAGGCAAAGACTCTGTATATCCCTCAAGCTATCGTCCAATATCCCTTATAAATGTAGACCTTAAAATAATCTGCAAAGCTCTCTCAAAGAGATTAGAAAATAACCCCCCTCTTAATTCACCCTGACCAAACTGGTTTCATTAAAGGTAGGCACTCATCAACAAATACACGTAGATTACTTAATTTGATAGACTACTCATACAGTAAAAACATCGGAACTACAATATTTTCTTTAGATGCAAAAAAAGCATTTGACAGAGTTAACTGGAAATTTCTATTTGCAACTTTACACAAATTTGGTTTTGGAACCTCTTTCATTAACTGGTTAAAAATATTATACAATTCCCCAACAGCTTGTGTCAAAACAAATGACCAGACATCCTCCAGCTTCTGTCTCCTGAGGGGCACCAGGCAGGGATGCCCACTCTCCCCTTCACTGTTTGCAATTTTATTGAACCACTAGCAGCAGCAATTAGACAGAATTCAGTAATTAAGGGCATAAAATGCAGAGCGTGGAACATAAAATCAGCCTTTATGCGGATGATGTGCTACTTTTTCTCCAAAACTCACAAACCAATATCTCTGGGGTGATTGAATTGATAAACTCTTTTGCAAGAATATCAGATTACTCAATTAATTGGTCAAAATCTACAGTCCTTCCGATTAATTGCTCCTTCTATAATTCTTCTTCTACACCACTGCAATCAGGAAATATAAAATATTTAGGTATTAATGTTTCTCCCAACCTTGCAGATCTAACTAAATTAAACCATATCCCACTTTTAAAGAAAGTAGAAGGCGATCTGGCTAGGTGGAAATGTCTACCCATATCACTCATGGGAAGGGTTGCCGCTATAAAACTGATGGTCTTACAAAAAATAAATTATTTATTCTCAATGATCCCAACTAAACCGCCTCAAGATTGGTTCAGATCTCTAGATTCATATATGTCCAAATTCCTTTGGAAAAATAAACCTCCACGGATAAGCTTAAAAACACTACAAAAGACCAAGGATAAAGGAGGATTAGAACTACCTAACTTTCAGCACTACTTCTTAGCCAACAGGCTTCAGTTTATCTCAGGATGGCTAAAACATAATAATAATAATAATAATAATAATAATAATAATGATAATAATAATGCATTGGATTTATATAGCGCTTTTCAAGGCACCCAAAGCGCTTTACAATGACATTATTCATTCACGCTCACATTCACACACTGCTGGAGGCAAGCTACGGTTGTAGCCACAGCTGCCCTGGGGCAGACTGACAGAAGCGAGGCTGCCATATCGCGCCATCGGCCCCTCTGGCCAACACCAGTAGGCGGTAGGGTAAAGTGTCTTGCCCAAGGACACAACGACCAGGACAGAGAGGCCGGGGATCGAACCGGCAACCTTCCGGTTACAGGTGGACCATGGCCATTGATCAGTGTTCTTTGATTAGTGGGTTTTGGTCAGTTATTGTTGATCAATGGTCATGGGAATTTGCATAATTATGATTAAGGAACTGACCTCACAGCCCATTGTTCCTTCAGTGGGCTGGTTTCAGTCATTATGCAAATGTACTGTTTATAAGGTTTGGGGAAACCTGCAGTCAGCTGAGACTGAAGAAGTCACTTGGATGAGTGTGACGTTTCTCCACAAGCGCTACGTCCAGATGAACAGATTCAACTTTTGGAGATTTACTTTCCTGGATGATTGAGAATGCATCAAGTCCACGCTCTTTGGTTCTGTCCACCAGTTCCGAAGTTTTGGCGCGATATGTGAAGACTTATCGAAGTGTCTGAAATGTAACATTCCAACTTCCCCTTTAGTGTGTTTGTTGGGCAGCTTAGATAATGTCACTACAGAAAAGAATATAGCCCATATGGTTTTCACTGCCCTATGCATAGCCAAGAAAACAGTCCTCATGAACTGGAAAAATAAAAATAATCTTAATTCTAACAAATATAGAAATTATCTATTAGATTACATTAGTCTTGATACAGCCTCTGCCACCACATCAGATCAATTGCTCTGGGCTCCTTTGATCAGCTCCATCACCTAGTGGGGGTGGGGGGGTCATAGTTTGGTCCCACCTTCGCGGTTGTGATTGGTGTGGGGATAGAGACAGGCTTGGGGTGTCGGGGGATTCCCCAGGAGCATCTTCCTTGGAGGGCTCAACCCGGGGTTGCGGTCATGGCCTATTAAGGGCTCTGTTGGCTCTTAGGTGACGGTTTCCTCGTGGCTGCTGCGCTTGAGAGGCTAGGGAGGTCTGTGCTGACGGACGTGGGTTACTGACCTGGTAGCCTGGCTGCCCCTGGGTGGGTCCAGGACGGGCGTGAGGTTCTGGGGGTGCTCTGTCTCTGGGCTGGGGCCCTGGCTGGGCCTTGGGGGCTTGGGTCCCGGTTGGTGTGTTGCTGGGGTTGTGGGCGGGTGGGTGTATGGGGGCCCAGCCCTGGCGCAGGGTTCCGCTGGCTCATTGAGCCTCCTGGGGGGCTCTTCAACTGGTGGGGGAAGCTGTTACATCTTGCAGGTCTCCTCTCTTCAGGAACTCACTCTGCAGGAGGGGGAGATATAGGAGAGGTGGAGGAAGATCTCAGCCTGGGCGTCTATTGTTTTGTGTAGTCTGGAAGATGAGTGGATGACGGGGTGGGTGCAGTTTTCTCTGCGGTGGGGTTGGGTGGGCTGTCCTGGGCTCTGTGGGGCTAGGCGGCGCTGCTGAACTAGGCCCCAGTCCGGATGGGCCTGGGCCCCCCTTTCCCTGGCGGGTTGCAGAGTATAGGGGTGCCTACTGGGGTCAGCGGGGGAGCTGGCCCCAGGGAGGGGTCACTTGCCCCTCCCTTCCTTCCCTCCCCATCTCCAGCTGCCTCCCTCTTCCCGCTTCACCACAATCACCCACACATGCAGGGCCTTGGGGTAAAGGTGTGTCACCAGGGTGCAGGGGAGGCATCCCCCCCTCTGTCCCCTTCTGGCTGCCTGTGCCTCAATTTTATCCCACAACTTAGACATTCACATTACTCACACTCTCATTACACATACATATAGGATCTTGGGGGTGGGCACGCTACACGGTATCCAAAAGACCATCAGGGTGTACAACCTCACCCCTGGCGTCGTTGCCCACCTCTCAATTTTAAATACATGTAGACATTGAGGGCTATCAGGAGGGGCTATGCGCTTACCTGCTGCTCTCTGGCAGGTAGCTCCATGCCCTCCTGGGTTTTAAATGCACCTTAGAACACACATGCATCAACACTACATATAAGCGGGAGGAAGGAGGTTTGGAATCTTCACACACCCCCGTTCTCTGCAGCCTGTTGGAACGGGGGAGCTAGGAGGAGGAGTTGGCCGCCCGATTGGGGTCTCTGGAATGTGGGGCCTCCCTGCTGCTGCCGAGTCGGGCCAGTCTGCTTCTCTCCACCCCAGGGAAAAGGGTAACACTACCTGGGTCTGGGTGCAGTTTCCCCCTCCAGGGGCAAGGGTACCTAGACCTGGGGCTTAGAGTACCCTTGGGGAGTGTGATTGTGTGTACAGTGTCTCTTTATGTCTGTCTCCACGTTGGGTGAGTTTTGAGTAATTGCATATGAGAGCATGAGGGTGGGAATGGATGTTTGTATCTGTGTGTGCCTGTATGTCTGTGTCTATATGTCAGGTCGGGTATCAGACACCACCTCTCTAGGGACATCTCAGGCCCTCCAAGGTATGGAGGCCTATCTCCCCCCACCACTCCCACTGCCAGTGGCAGACACCCTCAGACATCGGTGCGTTGGTGGTTCTTTGTGTCCGGGGATGGGCGTCCGGGTACCCACCGGCTCACTCCTTGGTGGCTGCTTGTCGGGGCCTGGAGCCTGGGGCTCGCTCGGGCCACTTCAGGGGTGGGGTGCCCTCAGCCTCTCGGCCTGGGGCTCAGTCACTCTGGCACAGCTGGCTGCCGGTGGAGCTCACAGGCACGTCACTGCAACCCCCCGGCTTCTGCTCCGCAGCTGCTGAGTGACCCCTCATCTGGGGCTCTCCTCAGCTCTTTCTGGGATAGTGGCGCGGCTGCCCCTCTGTTGGTCTCCCTTGGTCTCTTGTGTTCTGAGGGCCTCTGGATGTCTGGAGTTTTGATCTCCTCCATACCTGCTTCATGCCCTGGAGGACTGGGCTGTGGCTCCCCACACCCTCTAGCAGATCATTACATGAAGGAACCTTTTAAATACAAGCACGCTCATGCTCACAGGTGTACACACGGGTGCTCACACACACAAACTACACCTTTTTTGGCTCCTACCTCAAAGCACACTGTGCTCTGTCGATCTTACGTGCTGCACAATAATGTTTAATATTTAGTATTTACTGTTACATTCCCATAGATCATCGTGATGTTGGTTATTATGTTGCTCTTTTTTTTCTAATGCTTGTTTTCTCTTTTTTCTTTCTCAACAGGTGATCCAGGTGATTGATATATGTATTTTTTGTCTGCTTATTTTGTTGGTTTTGATTTTGCCCTTTATCCCCGTCCCTCTTCCTGCTGTTTTCTTTCCTTTCTTTTCCCCAGTCAAGTCTGTCCTGTATTTAACAAGTGAAAATAAACAATAAAAGGTGAATCAAATAGACCATTACGGCAAGGCTGGGATGGTCCATTTGGTAAAGTAAATCCGTTGGGCATCTTTCTTCGCCTTTAGACAATAATTCTGATGGCAAAAGAGCCAAACAGGACAGGCAAAAAAAAACAAACAAAAAAAAAGAACAGACTAGATTCATACCAATATTTAAAAGAAGGGCCAAACGGTCTACAGACAGCAAGTGTAGTGGTATAGGCCAGGTATACAGAGTGACAGAGAAATGCGGATCCAGATTTAAATGCAAACATGCTGGGAAAAAGTGAAGAAAAGAGCAAAAGTAGAAAAGGGCAGCATCTGACTGCATTTCAATGATATTGGAGATTGCAAGGCTGAGTGCAGTAGTTGTACAATGAAAATATTGTCAGACATGGTCAACAACAAACCTGCAAAGACAAGAATCACTCATCCATCCCTGTAGCTGGAAGAGAGCTTGCCCTCTCTCCTTAAGTTGCATCTACCGATCCTGTGTGCCTTTTTGAGACAAGTACTTCTGCGGCAGCATCCACTGTCTTACCGAAAATTGCAGGTATACCATGGCCTTCTGCAACTCAAACAACATAAGTGCATTTATTCAAAAACAGTGCCCCCAGTGTAAATGACATTAGTGATATTTTCTTATTGTAAATTGGTTCATAATTGCTTATTATTCTGTTGCAGCTTGGACGCAGCTAATGCTTATACTTTGAAAGGTAAAGAACAACAACGTGTTGTAAATCAGTTGACGTAAAGTATACAGCAGAAGCGCGAGTTTCAGGAGAAAAAGAAGGTGTGCTCAGTGGTTAAAAGCGGAAAAGGACAGCTATTAAGTGTAACTCTAAGCTGCAAACAGTTCATTAGCACCTGGTTGATGAGGAACAAGGTTGGCATCAAAGTTTTGTTGTGTAAATGTGTACTTTGTTATTTCACAAAGCATAAAGCTGCTGACCACTACTAAGTGTAACGGATATGTTTTCACCCACTAGAGGGCACATTGGTAAATCTGTCATGCTTAGTCAGCAAAGCAAAGGTTTACAAGGTTCACTGTTATAGGCTATGTGGTCAAAGACAGTTGTAATATGTTGTATTTAATTTCATGGTATAGAAAAGGTTGGTACTGGCTTAATGTTAGAAGGGTTTAATAAATATACATGGTAATAGCACTCAATGTAGAGATCGTCAAGGATTGAGAGGTGCATTAATTTAACGTAAAAATAATTCATTTATGATTAATAAATAAGGCAAAAGGTTAAAGGTAACATGCTGTTTTCTATTTACTAATGGTATTTTTTATTCTGTATATGTTGTAGCTCTTACGGTGTGTTCACATACAAGGCTGTTTAATAAAAGGATTGTGAACCATCGGTTTTAGAGACCATCTTTTCAACCGGGGATGCTACAGATACATGTTGATGAGGAGCTGGGTGAGATGATAGCCAGTAACTGTTAGTCATTTTCTATTGTAAAAGACAAAAGAATTCAAACTTTATTACAGGACTTAAACCCCATGTAAGTTCTCCCCAGTAGCCTAATAGTAAATGCACAAAAGTACAACTTTTATGAAAACACTTAAAGTTACTCACCAACACACAAAACATTCATCTTTGCTAAATTAGGCTAAATTAGAAGCACCGAATTATACTAAAAACAGCCATTTGGGAGCTTTAAGATTTGGCTCTTTTGTGGGAGCTGAACTGAAGGAGCTGAATCTTTGAAAAGAGCTAAAACAGGCTGCTGTCCTGCACAACTGATAAACTGCTTTATTGATTTCTATGCGTTTGTTAAAGCACGGGACAAAAAAATCAAATCAAATAAAATCATACCGTCTGAGAACACTTTTCCTCCTACCCTGGGGGCGGCACTGCTACCGTGTTCAGAGTTCAGTCAGATGACAATTTCCGGCGAGTTAGCCGGAAGTTGGGGCAATGGCCGACATGAGAATGGACGATGACCTGTTTGATAGCATTGTGTTTGCAGAAGAAAGGTGGGTTTTGTTAATAGATGTTGCTTCCTGTACCAGTCCGAAGCTCAGTTTGGTTGTTTCGCAGGTTCCGAGATGAAGGCTACCGGGAAGGTTTTGAGAAGGGGAGCCGCCGAGGGCTTCAGGACGGCCGCAGACACGGAGCTTGTCACGGGGCCCGGCTGTCCTGCGAGGTGAGGACAGAACCCTTAACTGCGTGATTCAACGTGTGACCTCCGGGTGTTCAGAGAGGTTTACTGTCTGTTGTCTCTGACAGATGTCCTTCTATTACGGCTTTGCAATCACGTGGAAATGTGTCCTCCAAAACAGCATAGATGGCAAATCAAGGTAGGACCACCACAAGCACGATCCTCCAGTCGTTACCTTGCTGCTGTTCATCACTGTACACCACAGCTCAGCTAATACAGGCTCTCTGCCCTCTGTGTCTTTGAAAACTCTGTGATCGCCATGTTAATCCCGAATAACACAGCACTTTGATGGAGTGTTAGATACAGAGTGGACTGAAACCTGTTCAGGATCCATGTATCAGGCTCTGTTGATCAGGTGTAGTTACAGGGGGTAGGCTATAGGTTCCTAGCATTGTTTTTCTGTGATGCTGCTGTGAGTGTTAATGCTCTGCGTTTTAATATGACACAGATTGAGTTGCTGTATCACAATTTACTGCAGTGTAATTTTTTAAAAATAAGTTCATCAAATTTTTTCTTGATGAAATTTCTTTTCAAATATGTTCCAGAGGCAGTGTGGCAAATGTCAATGCTAGACTAAAATATCCTAGAAAATACAAAATGCTGTTTTACAGGAAAAATCCAACCCTACATGGCCCTATGTGAATAAATGATTGCCTCCTAAACTTAAAAGTAGGTTTGCCCGTTTGCAATCAATCATTTGCAGTATAACTGGCAGTGAGTATGTCACGTTGCTGTGAAGGAATTTCGGCCTAATCTTTGTAGAACTGTAGAGTGAACAGCCTGTTTAAAGTTATGGCAAAGCATCTTAATCTGATTTAAGTCCACATTTTGACTAGGCCACTCCAAAACCATTGTTTTTTTTTCCTGGAACCATTCAGTGGTGGACTTGCTGCTGGGTTTGGCATTATTTGGCATTGTCCTTCAGGATTTTTCTGGTAGAGAGCAGAGTTCAGGCCTCGATTTTTATCCAGGTCCTAAAGCAGCCCCAGCCCGCCACACTACCAACACCATGTTTGACTCTTGCTATGGTGGTCTTTTTATGAAATGAAATCATCGTTTACAAACTGCATTTTGTATTTATTTTAAGTATTTACTGCTCCACTCCTTAGGTAAGAAGTAATTTGTTTCACCTGGTCACCACCCCTAGCTTTTCAAAGTCTGGAGTGTATGGAATTGTTACAGCTCTATATCAATCCAACTTGTGTGCCATCAGAAAGCGTGTGAAAGCACTGGAGACCCTCCTTGGAATGATCCAAAGCTCTCCTCTTGATGATCCACAGTCTCAGAAGCTACAGGATGACATGGACAAGCTTGAGCTAAGTTCAGACAGGTACTTGATTTCTTGTTTTAATCGGAGCGGAATGAAGGTTTTTGTGCAGCCAGTGACATGATATAAAATCAGATTTTAGCTACTGTCACGCACTGGTTTGTGGACGACTGTTTTAAAGCTTTGAGCTGAGATTTTGGTTGTTCTCTATTTGGACAAAAAAAAAAAATTTTTTTTTTTTTTTTTTTTTTTTTTTTTTTTGGAATCAGCTAGCTATTGAGCTTCCTCGCTAGCCTGGGTAGCTGCAGTTACACTGTGCAGCACAGTTCTTGGTTAATTAAAGATACCTCTGGTGTAGTTTCTCCAGCTGTCTCCTAATCTGGACAGAAGTCATGGTCAAACATGATGTTTCTCAGAAATCAGGGTACTCTGAATACTCGGATCACAGAGTGATCTTGAGGGGAACAAAAAAAGGAGAGCAACATCACTGAAGTTAGTGATGGCTAACTTCAGAAGGCTGTGAACTTAACCCACTGAAGAAATTGTTCAGTTATTTGCTCTTTCACAGTTGGTTTTGAGAGTATGAGTGATGTTCTTCATTCAGTGGTGTTCTACTGTCAGAGTCCTTGGATTTCCTTAGCTTCACACTTTTGGTTGTGCTACAGTGTCCTCAGTTCAGTTCCCAGACCTGAGTAGAAGGAACGTACTGGTCAGAGCTCCTCGGCATTTCCCTCTGTGTTTTTCCCTCTGTGTGTATAGCAGATAAGGCTACAGTGTCACCTGATTCAGTGTTTTCCATATTTTCTTCCCTGCTTTTTTTGTTGCTACTGTGCAGGTCTGCTCTATGCTCAGTGTCCCAGCTGACTTCAAGGATTACATCAGCGTGGCTGAAGGCACTTCATTCTGAGTCTGTCTTGATGGTGAACCAGACCCGACCCAGCATCCAGACACAAGGTGGAAGCTGATTTGATGTCAGCCTTGAATGCCCCAGCAGATATGGTCTGCAGTGGATTCATCTGAATGCTGGGAGTGTGAGGCGGTGACAGTGAGACAAGAATTGTGTGATCCTTCATGATGTAGATAAGTCTGAGGAAAATGTGCTGTCACTACAGACCCAGAAAGCGGGAATTTGGGGCAGTAATTCTATCATGATTTCCTACAAATGGATTTATTGCAGTTTTTAGTTGACTACAGAACTAAACATCAGGACAGTAAGGCAGTGAAAGTTGTGTCCTTAAACATGTAACATTAGATTTAAGGTGAGGTTTTGAGGATGGAACATTGTATTGTGGAAATCGGATGAATTCACAGATAAATTGTACATCAGTGTTAAGATCAGCTTGACCTTCAGTTTGTGTTTTTTAATAACTGTTCTTACAGTTTTTGGACCAAGGCATTCACTGAATAAAAGTGCCCGCTGCAGCGTGTCGGTATCAGCAGCTGCACGCTACAGTCGTTTAGAAAGGAGGAACATAGAGGGTATGTTACTGAAGTAAATACTGTGGTTTATGACTGATATGGACTCTTAAACTGAAATTAATATTGAGGTGAGTTGATTTGCCTTTTTACCGTCACTAAAAGTGGAAATGAAACACTAAATGTATAAAGCCTAACTTGCATCATGGAGCCTGGCTCTCAGAAACTGACACAGATGTAGCGCTGTCTGTGTAGCTGGATTTAAGAAATAAGTGCTTAAAGTTTTCAAAAAGATGTTTAGCGCCATTTTTCTGTTAGTATGGAACATTCTGTACTGACAGAGGATGGCGCGGGCTCAATAGTATAAATTAGCCTTTATACATTTAGTGTTTCATTGTCTTATAATGTAATAGTAATCTGATATGTTTTTGTTAAAGCAGCAAGCAACAGATTAGACATGACATTTACAGAAATATGACAATTAGGCTAAAAACTTAAGGACAGGCGTATGGAGGGTGTTAAAACTGTGTGTGATGTGTAAGTGTAATTTCTATCAAAGTGGAAGGAGGCTGCTCCTCTCTATCAAAATGCACAAAAACAGTAACTGAAATAAATGCACAGTCTCACTATATCTATATGTCTCTTTCTTTTTTTGTGGTAAGCCTTAAGTAAGTGGTGATAATTATTCTGAATTTCAGGAGCAGTACCACACCTCATACTCTCCCCCTTTCGGTCCTCTGTCTATCTATGCCTCATGCACTAAAACCCACTGTTCTCATTTTCGTGGTTCCTCACAGTGGTACTGGAGGCCAAGGTAATGCCATCCAGAGGAAGAATCTGGTTAGATACCATATTTCTAAGATTTTTGGGGCCGAGTACAATAACCTCAGACCTAGATGACCTCTAAAGCAGGAATTTAGAGGTCATTCATGTCTTTAAGACATTCCTGCAGTTTAACTAATTGCTAAGTGTTACCGGTCTTCATTGATAGAAGTTGTGTTCATCTGCATAGCAGTGAAAATGTATGCTATGCCTCCTGATGATACTGCCTAAGGAAGCATGTATAATGTAAACAGAATTGGTCCTAGCATGGAACCGTGTGGAACTCCATGATTAACCTAACCGTGTGTGGAGGACTCTCCCTTTACATGAACAAATTGGAGTCTATTATTGGGAGGTGTGATTCAAACCAATGCAGCGCAGTACCCTTAATACATATACTATGCTCTAATGGTCTAAAGTGATGGCTTTTAAATAATTGTGTAACTACTGCCAGCTTGAAGGCCTGCGTTGTGTAACACACTAATAGAGATAGGTTGATCATATTTAAGATTGAAGCATTAATTAATGGCAGGGCTTCTTTGAACAGTTTTGTAGGAATGGGGTCAAAAAGATACATTTTACTGAAATTACTGAAGTTAGTTCAGAAACATCAATTGGAGAGAGAGTCCAGTACAGTGGTATTAAAAGTAAAAAGTTCATGAAGTGATTAACATTAAAGGAATGACTGGCTCAACAAAGCTCTGACTTTTTGTCAGCCTGGCTACAGTGCTGAAGAGAAACCTAGTGTTGTTCTTATTTTCTTCAGTCAATGTTGAATAGTAAGATTTTCTAGCTTTACGGAGGGCTTTTTTTTTCTTTTTCTTTTTTATAAAGTAGCAAACTATTTCTCCAGGCTAATTGAGGTGCGCATTAAATAGTGACACCAGGGAAGAGTGCCACAATCTCCACTAGATGGGCTGCCATGAGCCAGAGTCTACGCAGTAGTGACTCGTGGAAGAGTCACTGCATTGAACTCCCACCTGCACACCTACTCTAGTTACTCTTGCAGTCTGTATGTTTGAATGATTTGGCCCTCTTAGTTTTTATTATCCTCATTACATCAGCTGCAAACTCCAGTTCCTATAGATATCAAAAATATCTGGAAATGACGTTTTCCTTTAGGTAATCTTCAGTCTTATGCTAAATTCCCAAACAAACTGATTTTTACAGTTTTAGATTCATTATACACTCTACAGCCTGGTAACATGGAAACTTTAAATAAATTGTTACATTTAAGAAAACAGCAGCAGAAGGTTTCATAGAAGTGTAATTGGTTATTTTCATGTAATAACAGGACCCAGAGTCCACATTATTATCAACAGATATATTCACTCTGCGGAAAAACAAGTGAAGGAGACTGTCAGGACCAAGCTGGGTTTTTGAGAAACTTCCTTTTTTTTTATCACACCTGTCCTGTACCAGATGTTGTGTTGACCCCCTGAAAGAGACATTATTTTAGAAACATCAGGAAACTGTAGCTCATCACAGGAATCCAGAAGGAATCCCAATCTTCACCAGCAGCTCCCTCAGAGGGAGCTCTTCTTCAGGTCCATCACCACAGGCCCACTGCAGAAGCTGGACAAACCCAGCACTTTATAAACACTGTGACGTTAGGACTCACATCATTCTCAGATAAAGCACAGAGTCTCTGAACTTTTACCTAATGATGTTATATTCAGTCTTGTGGAAAGATGAGCTTCCATCTAGTTTTATTTAATGCTATCATAGAAATCTACATATCATGTCATCTTCACGCAGCCAACACCAGTTATATGGATGTGTAATCGCTTTGACTTTTTGACTTGAGCTTTTCAGTAAAACAACTGGAAGCACACCATATAGTAGTTTAGCCTTTGTACTTTTTTTTTTCATCAGCTAATTTTGGAGTTACTGCAAATTTGTTACAATATTTTAAAAATGTATTCAGCAGAGTGAACATAGAGGAAGATTTGTCTGTTTTAACTGGGTGATGCTGAGGACTGAATCAGAGGGCAACTCCTGTAATCACAAAGACAGAAGAATCAGATGTGAACTTTATCCCTCAAAGCAGGAAGAAAGTCTGAGCCTTACTTGTCTTCACACACTTTAGAATCTGTACAACATTTTATCTTTGAGCCATTGGTGCTTTTTAAATGGAGAACTGCAAAGATGAGATGGAGCAGGTTTCCAGTCCTGGTTCAGTCGTGCAGCTGCATCACGGTTACCTGCAGGAAAACAGAGACAAACATATGCCGATATTATCAGTGTTTGAGCTGCTGTCTGAGCACTGGATAACATATATTAATGCTTCGTATTTCTTTCAAATGAAGTAAGCTGTACAGAGTACTGCACATGTAAATGTGTGAAGAATATCTCATTAAGAATAATTCAGATTAATTTTGAACTAAAATATCTGAAACAAACTCACTAAAACTATATACAGAAATCTAAAGAGTCAGTCCTGGAAAATAAAACCCGCTCACCATATCCTTCAGCTTATCTGGAGAAGCATCTATCCTTTTCCAGCCTAGCCAATAGATGTAATCTCTCCAGCATGTCCCAGGTGTATGCTGGGGCCTAGGAAATTAAGAGAAATAAAGCTTTTATTCTTCTCAGTTTTGCTGGGAGTGTGCGTCTTCATTCATGATTCATTCATATCTTAAATGTGACCTGCATCCACACTATCTCTGTGTTGAGTTTCGTCTCAATGTGCTGCAAAATTCCTGATAAGTTAAAGGACAAGTCAGGTCAAATTCAATGCGATCAATGCCATATTACTAGGGAACCGGCTTCCAGTAGTCTAATTCCTTGGAATCGTTAGTCTCCCTGCCTATCAGTCCCGCTTATCGGTTCTTGTACTCTCGCTCGCGATCAGCTGATTTCATTTTGCGAGGAGGAAAATAGTGGCACAGTCTGCAGCGTGGATATGGACATTACTTTCATTTTTATTGCATAAAAGGATCAGAGTACAATGGTAAAGGGGAGACTGCTACAGGACAGAAACAACTGCATTATACTGCTACACAACTTCGGCACTTCACAAGCACAACATGCTAACGCTAAGCTAGCAAGAACCCAGAGTGATGTGAATGCTGCCCCCAGCCCAAGTGAGCCGTCATTTGTCACACAGTGTCTCACTGGTGTCAATGTGTAGTCACTTGTGTTATTATTATTGTGTTATTTGTTGCAATTTCGGGTTTGTGAGCACAAGCAGAGGTTTTTGCTTGGGACATAACTGTGACCTCTTTATCAGAGGCTTCTTTAACATTTAATGATCATGAAATATGTCAAACGTTTGGAATATTATGTGTCTTAATATATTTTGTGTTTTATTTATTATATGGGGAAAATTCCTGTCAGCCCTGTGCTGAGGGCGCTGTGGTCATCCATCCGCCCTGTTCTAATAAACCCAAATTTCAGGAACACCTTTAGCTCTGTTCAGTTCTATTCATAAAGCACCAGTTAACAGTCAACAAATGTTGCCTCAACTTTATATTGTAAAGTTGTCACGGTAGGTGTAATTCTAGCTGAAGTTATATATCTTGGATTTGTTGATTTTGGTTCTCTTTATTGTTTTCTGCCTGTGTTATACTTACTTAGTTCCTACTCTTTCGTTTTCTGTCACTGTGCCTTCCCTTTGTTCCATGATTAGTTACTCTTGTCTCCGTGTTTCTGGTTCCCTAGTCTGTCATGTCTCCATGTCTCAATTTGTCTCATGTCTCAATCAGTAGACACAGTTTTGGTGGACAAGCAGAGGAAGGCGGCCGTAGTGATAGATGTAGCCATACCAAATGATAGCAACATAAGGAAGAAGGAATGCGAGGAGCTCAAGAAATACCAAGGGGCGAGAGAGGAACTTGAGAAGATGTGCAGGGTAAAGGCAACAGTTGTCCTCGTGGTAATCAGAGCCCTCGGGCAGTGACCCCAACTGGGTGAGTGGCTCCAGCACATCCCAGGAACAACATCTGAGATGTCTGTCCAAAGAGGGCAGTCCTAGGAACAGCAAAGATACTAATTTACTAATTTATCCCTTCGTCTCCAAATTCGGGAATTGGGTCCTGCCTTGCCTGCAAAACCTGACAAAACAATGCAACCCGAGATGGACCCAGCAGATTCAAATTTTAATTAGAACTTCAGTAACACAAATTTGTATCAAAATCTTTATTAAATCAAGATCAAAATTCAGAAATCACCTTAACTACACTGGTATCTAAGTTAGGTTCAACTAGTGCCCTGTTACAGTCAGTGGAAGCATTAATCTTACCATCATACATGTTCCTGACCACACCTGAGGCAGAAAATCCAAAAGTCTTTTCCTCCACAGAATCAAATTAGATCAGCCCTGAAAAGAAGTATCTGAGAAGCGTTAGACCAGTTCATGTTTATTATTTTATTACACCAGGCTCCACGCCACCTACCTCGGTGGCATTATATGAATTAGACATGTGCAATTACCCTGCTTTGACATATAGAGAGGTAGTGTGATCATGTTGGGTCCCACTGAAAACAAAGAACTTAGAACATAACAGTTAGCATAGGTATGGTTCATATGCAAAGTAATCATACAGAGTAGACCCTTGTGATTCCTAAACCATCAAGTTTTCTCTCAGTAAGACGGCAATAACAAATGCTGGTGATGTTCGGTAACAGTTTGGCAACATCTATGAGACAGTCATGTTACTATAATGTGCACAAACAGAGCTATGAATGACTGAGCATTACAACAAGATCAGACCTAATAAATTGGCTGATGTTGAACAGAACTGCCATTCATTCACTGTACCAAAGGTCATCTGTAACAAAATACACTAATCCAAGTCATTTATTAATCAGGAACTGAAATTCACTTCTTTTAAAATAAAATCACACATCTTTCGTTTCAAAAAGAAAAAGAAAAAACAAATGAAACAAAACAAATGAAAATAGGATTTATGCATTTCCTACACTAATACAGCACAATTTTAAGCAAAATAATGTTCAGTTAGAGGGACATTGCTTGAGTCACTCTCCACTGTTACTATCCTAGGATTTGACCCTCTAACATTTGCATGCTGTTCAACTGCAAATGCAGCAAAATATCAGAAACATGTTCTTTGAAGGTTGTTCCAGCTGCCATGTTGCTCTTTTCAATCCCATAGTTGATGTTTGACTGTGTCAAAATACTGGAGTCTTTGTTTTTCTTGTATATTTCTGTTTTTTCCAAATTTGTTCAGTCTTTAAGTGTAGTCCATCAGTACTTGTCATTCTCCTCCTTTTTCTGAAACAGGTCAACCTTTACAATGCCACCTTTTTCAGAAACATCCAACTAATATAATTCAGCTAAATCACGAGGGAAAGAATTGCAACTTGAGTTGGGGCTTGTGAAGAGAGATCTTTTTCCTTGCAGGGAATCGCTTCCTCCCACTGCGATCCTGCTTGAGGTTGTCCTATCCAGTGCTGGGTGTCTCTTCATGCTTTTGGACACTCTTTCCACCAATGTCCTACTTCTCCACAATTATTATAGATAGTAAACATCTTCGTTAAGGCTAGAGAGCTCCTTGATTTCTTTTGGGTCCATATTCCTTGTCATGATATTTGCTGTCGATGCATGACGCGCTCATTTGGAGGCAGCCCCCACATTGGTGGAGGCGGTGGGTTTGGCTGCTGTTGCTGCTGTGCTAAGGCTGCTGGTACTGCCTGCTGTATTTCAGCCTTCAGATCCCTAGATGCTACCAATATTTATCCAGACCTTGCCTTTGTGTTGGCGGCTTCCATGTTCTTCTCTGCAACCTGAGATTTCAGCATCTCTTCTGTCAATTTTTCAATTTCTTTGCAATGTTGATTCTGTCTTTGACACATCTACAGTCTTTGGATTGCTTCTTCTTCCAACTGTTGTTTCAGTTGTAGTTTCTTCATCTTTTCTCTTTAGCTGAGGTGAGTTCATTAATCGGAAAGGATGTAGAAGTGGAACCAGTGGCGGTCCTAGCCTATTTGGCGCCCTGGGCGAACACTCCCTCTGGCGCCCCCCCCCCACCACACACACACACACACACACATACACACATATGAAGACAGAGAAAATATAGTATGCAAACGGCTACTAAACAGACATCATAATTCGTCATAAAATGAGAACAGGACAAATCAACAATTGACACTGACTAATTACTATTATATTAATATTATATTATTGTATATAATTTTTGGAGTTTAGTCTGTTACTGTAACTATTTTACCATTTCTTCTTGGAGGAACTGTAACCCACATAATTAAGAAAGTGTTCTGAAAGTTTTAGGATACATGACCTGCCATTATCCAATGACACATCTGCTTACCTGTATCTTTTGCTCGTTTCTCCTTGTAGGAGCCATAATTAAATATTGAATTTTAATGATCACTGGGTTTTCATTTGTTTGGTTGCTATGGTGATGTGTAACAGGAGTCACGTGGGTGCTAGCGGCGACATTAAGAGGGCGTTGTCAGTCTGTCATTCACTGGTTTGATTTTGACAGAGAGGAGGGCTGGGTAGCTGTGTTTTTGTTGACCGCAGCACAACGAGTTTCCCCTTGTTGCATTAGAGCCTGTGATGTTTTAAGAGTTTGAATCATGAGCCGATCACATTGCTCTGTAAACTTTTCAAGCACTTTAATAAACAAGCAAGCAATTCCACCTCTCGCATTATTGCGTAAAGTTGACAGCGCGTCAGGCAGGCTCAGTCCCCGTCCTCTAGAGACTGTGGAAGTCGCTACACTCCTCCTCTTCTTTTCTCTTTTTAAACTTTAAAACGGGTTGTGTGTGAGACTTTAAATCAACAAAATATAAAATATACATTTTAAATTGTTATTGATCCCTTTACCCCGAGTCCTAAAGTGTATATTTATTTTCTTACTCTTAAATATTTATTGTTCGTTTACTTGCACTGCTGTAACTGGAGCCTCGTCGTCTCGTCTCTCTATATACTGGACTGTATGTAGCGGAGATGACAATAAAGTTTACTTTGACTTCAGCAGCGAGCAGGCGCACCGAGGGCTCTCGCGCTCACTTTTTGTGTATTGATTGATTGATTGATTGATTATGCTTTATTCATCCCGAGGGAAATATAGAAAAACATCGGTACAAATTATAAGTCTTTATCATAATGTCCGGTGTTTGCGTGTTGTTGGTTTGTTTTTATTTTGTTTTATTTTGCGAGTTGGTTATTAGATGCTGCTCCAGCCAGCCAGAGAATCGCCCGCCACCCGCCCTCTCCTCCCTGTGCCGCAAGCAGCAGGCGCACCTCGCAAACGGAGGGCGCCCTTACTCCCAGCAATTTTAATTTTTTTTTTGCCGATGCCCGTGATGCCGCCCCCCACCACGATGCCGCCCCGGGCAACCGCCCGTGTCGCCCGTATCTAAAACCGCTACTGAGTGGAACCATAGGTGCGGCCTCTGCAGCTGCTGGTCCAGTCTAAGTTTCTTTTACACTCTGTGTTGGATGATTCTGCATCTTCACTTCTTTCAACATCTGGTACTTGAGAAAGTCTTTGAGCTGTCTCATATTGCTGGGACCATAAATGCCATTTTAATTTCTTATTTATGTCTCACTATTGTGGTTCATATTCCCAGCTTTCTTTTAATTTGTTTTGTCTTGATGTTACAGTCAATCTAAATATACCCTATGTGTTTTGTTGTGTATGTATTTATTTTGTTTGTAATTAGTTACTTAGTTACTTATTTCAGCTTCAGTTATTTTATTGTTCTTATCATTTTCAATTTCTTTTATTACTCAAAAAAATTATTATTTTTTAAAATTGTTCATTTTTATTTATGCTTTATTATTATTATTCTGGTCTTTATGTTAATCAGTCAATTGATTTTCTTTTTCTATTTTTTTCAATCCTCAAACTATATTTATTATTTTTTTAAATTTTTTAAAAATTATTCTTATATTATTTTATTTATTCCTTCTATTATCTATTATCAGTTCCATCTGCATCCACCACGGGCTGGGGAGTGACCTGCAGTGTCACCCTCCTTCCACCAGGTGGAGCCAGATCTCACTTATTCTTAATCCTACCACTAGTTGGCACTAATTTACCTATTTTATTATTTTTTTAGCTGTAATACCATCTTTTGCACACATAGTGTTGCACTCTGTTGAATAGACCTGTGGTTACTAGTTCTTCTTCACTTTTACTCAACCAACAAAGAACAACGACAAACAAACCACACACATTTACCTCACTTTGCTGCTTTTATGGGAAGTATCCAGTGTTGGGGAGTAATGGAATACATGTACCGGCGTTACGTATTTAAAATACGAAATATAAGTAAGTAACTGTATTCCGTTACAGTTACCGTTTAAAAAGGTGGTAATCAGAATACAGTTACTATGTTGAAATAAATGGATTACACGGCGGTCTTTTCCTGTTTCATATGTTAGGCTATGCCCTCTCTATTTTTGGTAATTCCAAACAAAACCCAAGCAAAACACGCATTAAGAGGCTCTAATGCCTGTGTCTTAATCTCGCGGCCCATGTCACCTCTACTTGCGCCCGCATAATGAAGAAATATTTGTAAAAATTATTATTCAAAAAATTATTTAATATGAAGGCAGTAGGCAGAGTGTTACAGGCATAGCTCTAAAGAATGTAGCCTCATGGGCAGTGTAGTCCGTGCTGCAGGGAGAATGAACTGCCATACCCATTATGTGTCTGTGGCGTGGCGGAAGGAGAAAAAGGAGAGTCGAAAAGTACGAGTTGTCACTGACCAGAAACGGGAGATGGAAGCATGTAAATCTAATAATTACCACTGCAGCCAAAAACAGTGCCTGATGAGTCCAGTTGTAAGTAAGCTATTAAGACTCGACTGTACACTGTGTTCGTGTTTTCCTCCGAAACAATAAGTTCCATTGGAGCAGCCTGTCAACGCCTCTTTCTGTCTCTCGCTAGCAAAGTTGACCCAGACAACAAAGTAAAGCTAGTTTTGGATTACGATCCCGACATGGAACCCGATGTATTAGCCAGAGGTCCCTTTACTACGGTTCGGAGATGCGGACCTGTTTTATATCTGGCGCGCAGAATAGTTTTCTATATGAGATCGGTACAAAAAGTGCACCCTTTCCTAATATCTACTCTACTGTTACTCATTTAATATTAAGATTTTAAAAATCTAGTTGGTATTGGTATGGCGAGTAACCTTCAGTAATAGTAATAAATCACATGAATAGTACATTCATGTAGTTGTAAAAAGCATGATAATATATTAAGTAATCCAAAGTATTCAGAATACGTTACTCTCATTGAGTAACATAACGGAATACGTTACAAAATACATTTTGGAGCATGTATTCTGTATCTGTAGCGGAATAAATTTTAAAAGTAACTTTCCCAACACTGACGATATTCCAAACAGCTTTAAACAAATGTGGTACCACAGAATTTTCAGTATGTTGTATTCATAATCCTACAGTGAGTACTCTTCTACCAGCCTCAAATTTTCCCGCATGATTTCAAACACTAGATACAGATTATGGGATCCTATTCCTTTTAAACACTCACCATGTGATTTGGTGCTGGGCCTTTAACCCAGCACCAAATCACAACAACAGTTGCCTCAAGGCACTTTATATTATTAACCCTTAGATGCACACGTGGGGTCAAAAATGACCCCCACGGGTTTTTTCTTCAAAATCTTTAAAATGAAAAGTTGTAATATATTCATATTCCAGGTATTCCTCATAAAACATGTTTGTAACATGAGGCCATTTGCATTTTTATTTATTTTTTCATTAATTTAAAAAAAATGCAGTTTTTGTATCACTACCCCACTCTTCCACAAGTGGGGTCAAAAATGACCCCAAGCAGTTCCTTTGGAATCTTCTATGAAACTTTCATTCTTAGCAATTCTGACTGACCCACTTACACTTCTGATGGATCAAGAATTAATTTTTACATAGTAACATACATGATTTATAGTCAGGGCTGCACATAAGTGGTCCGCAGGTGTGCATTCGCTGTCAAAATAAAAGTATTCCCGGAAATTCAGAGAATATGCGCTTCTTTTGTGGTGGAGGAACACCAAAGTAATTGCTTACAGAGCTTGCTTCTTCGACATCTTTAAGAGTTCTGAACAAATGTCTGTCCTCCTCCAGAACATCTAATATGCATAAAGCAGCGTTCCAACTTCTTATCTGGTACGCGTCTTTATTTTGACAGCAAATGCGAACCTGCGGACCATTTATATGCAGCCCTGTTTATATTTTCCTGTGCATTTCAAACATTGTCCTTTCTGATGTTCTTTTTTTAAATATTTAAAGTAACATGGCTGCTGTGAGGCCAGCTAGGATCCCTGTGGACCTTGCCCTACAAATGATCCTGGACGGATGGGATGAAGAGCCCATCGGTGGCATTGACTCAGAATCTGACATCTAAGATATAGAGGACCCAGACTACTGTCCCCCCACTGAACAAGGCCAGTCAGATGCAGAGGAGTCCTCTGAATAGGAAATGGATACTGAGTCTAACAGAATGAGCCCCTCTTACTGCTCTAGCCACAATATTCTGAATTAGTCAGCCAGGGCTTGCACCTGGGTTTAGTACTGTCTCCCCAATAGATGCATGGAAGATGTTCATGTCTGATAATATAATAGAAGAGGTGCTGACATGCACAAACATGGAGGCACGAAGAGTAGCCATAGACAGGGGAAAAGAGTGGAAAAATGTAATCAAACATAAGCTCCTGGCCTTCATTTGATTGACCATTCTTGCAGGAAGTGAGAAGAACTGGGATGTACCAGTCGGTGTGTTTTTTGGGAGTCCTCTACATAACCCATTGTACAAGGACACTATGTCAATTCAAAGATTTAAAGATATTTGCTGTTTCTTGCACTTTGATGACAAGAGGACCAGAGCCTACCGACTGAAAACAAACCACATGGCAGCTTTCCGCTACATATGGGACCTCTTCCTGGTCAACTGCAGGCAGAAATTCATCCTCAGTGATTGTGTTACAGTAGATGAACAACTTGTGCCTTTCAGAGGGAAGACCCAGCTTCTGCAGTATATGCGGAGCAAGCATACTAAAGTGATACAAGTGATACAAAAACTGCAATTTCTTAAAATTAATGAAAAAATAAATAAAAATGCAAAGGGCCTCATGTCACAAACATGTTTTATGAGGAATAACTCAAATATGAGAATGTTACAACGGTTTGTTTTAAAGATTTTGAAGAATAACAAACGAGTTTATAGCAAAATGCATTGTTTCTATTTGGGGTCATTTTTGACCCCACTCGTGGAAGAGTGTGGGTATTGGTAGGTTGTGCATCCAAGGGTTAAGACCCTACAATAATACAGAGTAAACAGTGAAACACCAACAATCATATGACCCACCCTATGAGCAAGCACATGGGCAACAGTGGGAAAGAAAAACTCCCTTTTAACAGGAAGAAACCTCCAGCAGAACCAGGCTCAGGGAGAGGTGCCCATCTGCTGTGACTGGTTGAGGTAAGGGGAGAAAGACAGGACAAAGACATGCAATAGATGAGAGCCAGAGATTAATAAGAACTAATAATTGCATGCAGTGAAGTATATAAACACATAGTGAGTTAAAAAGGTGACTGAAGAAGAAACACTCAGTGCATCGTAGGAATCCCCCAGCAGCCTAGACCTATTGCAGAGCCAGAGGGTCCAAAGCCCATCGCCATTTGGGCCAGAGCCCAAGGGTCCTGAGCCTTGGGCCAGAGCCCAAGGGTCCTGAGCCCGCTCATGCCACCGAAACCCACAGCTCATGCTGTGGGTTTCTGAGCCACCACCATCTGTGCTGCCAGAGCCCGAGGGATGTATTCAGTTTGGTCCTGCTTCATCTCGCTCTGCTTTGTCTGTGCCAGAAGGTCATCCCTTTCATCATGGCAAACCGCCTGAGGAGTTCCATCTCTTTCGCTGTCGCTGGCCACTTGCAAGACTGCCTGAGGTGTCCCATCACTGGTCATGTCTCCTCTGTTGTTGGCCTTCAGAGTTTCTCCATCTTCGCCATCAGCCTCTTGGTCCACCATTTAATCTTTGCCTCCACTCACTTCCTCTTCTTTATTTCCAAAGTCATCCTACAGCTACTATCTCATGCTGCCTAGCTACAGTCTCCCCTGACATCACCCCACCCCATGCAGTCTCCCATCTCTTTCAGATTGCACCTTCTGTATAAGATGTAGTTCACCTGTGTGCATCATCCTCCACTTTTATAAGTCACACTACAGGGAGTGCAGAATTATTAGGCAAGTTGTATTTTTGAGGAATAATTTTATTATTGAACAACAACCATGTTCTCAATGAACCCAAAAAACTCATTAATATCAAAGCTGAATGTTTTTGGAAGTAGTTTTTAGTTTGTTTTAGTTTTAGCTATTTTAGGGGATATCTGTGTGTGCAGGTGACTATTACTGTGCATAATTATTAGGCAACTTAACAAAAAACAAATATATACCCATTTCAATTATTTATTTTTACCAGTGAAACCAATATAACATCTCCACATTCACAAATATACATTTCTGACATTCAAAAACAAAACAAAAACAAATCAGCGACCAATATAGCCACCTTTCTTTGCAAGGACACTCAAAAGCCTGCCATCCATGGATTCTGTCAGTGTTTTGATCTGTTCACCATCAACATTGCGTGCAGCAGCAACCACAGCCTCCCAGACACTGTTCAGAGAGGTGTACTGTTTTCCCTCCTTGTAAATCTCACATTTGATGATGGACCACAGGTTCTCAATGGGGTTCAGATCAGGTGAACAAAGAGGCCATGTCATTAGTTTTTCTCCTTTTATACCCTTTCTTGCCAGCCACACTGTGGAGTACTTGGACATGTGTGATGGAGCATTGTCCTGCATGAAAATCATGTTTTTCTTGAAGGATGCAGACTTCTTCCTGTACCACTGCTTGAAGAAGGTGTCTTCCAGAAACTGGCAGTAGGACTGGAGAGTTGAGCTTGACTCCATCCTCAACCCGAAAAGGCCCCACAAGCTCATCTTTGATGATACCAGCTCAAACCAGTACTCCACCTCCACCTTGCTGGCGTCTGAGTCGGAGCTCTCTGCCCTTTACCAATCCAGCCATGGGCCCATCAAGACTCACTCTCATTTCATCAGTCCATAAAACCTTAGAAAAATCAGTCTTGAGATATTTCTTGGCCCAGTCTTGACGTTTCAGCTTGTGTGTCTTGTTCAGTGGTGGTGGTCTTTCAGCCTTTCTTACCTTGGCCATGTCTCTGAGTATTGCACACCTTGTGCTTTTGGGCACTCAGTGATGTTGCAGCTCTGAAATATGGCCAAACTGGTGGCAAGTGGCATCTTGGCAGCTGCACGCTTGACTTTTCTCAGTTCATGGGCAGTTATTTTGCGCCTTGGTTTTCCACACGCGCTTCTTGTGACCCTGTTGACTATTTTGAATGAAACGCTTGATTGTTCAATGATCACGCTTCAGAAGCTTTGCAATTTTAAGACTGCTGCATCCTCTGCAAGATATCTCACTATTTTTGACTTTTCTGAGCCTGTCAAGTCCTTCTTTTGACCCATTTTGCCAAAGGAAAGGAAGTTGCCTAATAATTATGCACACCTGATATAGGGTGTTGATGTCATTAGACCACACCCCTTCTCATTACAGAGATGCACATCACCTAATATGCTTAATTGGTAGTAGGCTTTCGAGCCTATACAGCTTGGAGTAAGACAACATGCATGAAGAGGATGTGGACAAAATACTCATTTGCCTAATAATTCTGCACTCCCTGTATGTTCCTCCCTCTTCTTATTAGTGTGTTTAGTATAGGTAGGATAGGGTAGAGGCGGTCATCGCCTAATTGAAAGTTTGGTAGTTTGATTCCTGGCTGCTCCAGTCTGCCTTTTAAATATCCTTTAAAAGGCAGACTGGGGTAACCCCAAGTTGCTCTTTGATGCATCCATCACAGTAGAAATGTTAGATAGAAAGCATGCCGTAGAAAAAGCACAGTGCTTTTAAGAATGGGTGAATGAGGCATGCTGAATAAAGCGCCAAGTACTCAGGTAGAGTAGAAAAGTGCTATAGAAGAACCACTCCATTTAACATATTGTTCAGTCTTGCAAAAACACATTCAGTTATAGTGAGCAGGTTTGAGCTCCTCTGGACCAAAACAGGCAACCAGTTTTCCAGATTCCATCTAATGTTTTTATTGTGTTGTCGACACAAGGATGAATACACCGTTCCAGTTGCAAAAAACTGGCATGAAGCAGACACAAACGTGTGGAATGATTTGTGAAAACATTAAAACAGTCTATGGCTTACTGAGCATGACACTGAATCTACATACAAACTCAAATCAACTCACTGACAGTTGGAGCAAAAGCTTTTCTTGTATATAAATATAAAGGGGAAAGGAAGGCCACTATGGGCCTAAAAGGAAAGATAAAGTCTCTTTCACCGAGACAGCTTAGCACTCAACAGAGTTATACATATCCCATTTTCTGTTATGGCACCAGTATCAAAGCATGCCCTGGACTTGCTGGTTTCCATCGCAGATGCTTCACCTCAAATAGGTTTAACGCAGCTAGTAGGCACTGAACCAACAAGTAGAATAGAATATAACTAAATGGAACCCCCCCCCCCAAAAAAAGACTACAACGATAGTTGTTGACTGTCACATGAGGTATTGTGGATCAAAGCATTTCTGTACATTGTCTCATTTTTCCTTGTTTTTGGAATATTATGGGAAATTGTTATGTAGTTCTAAACAAAAAAATGATCACATAGAATACACAAGAAAAATAAACAAATGAGGATGTCAACAATTTCTATGAGAAAATTCAATCCTAAAATGGCATTATATCGACATATGTATAAAACAACCAAAATGTAGCAGCAAACAGGAGAAAAGCATTGTTTTTAATCAATTTTTTTTAAACATGTAGCTGGAATTTATTTTCTATAGCAGCGGAATACAAGGAGTGTTTCTCTCCTACTCTATCCTTAATGTACAATCAGAAACCTATTTTACAAGGTTCCTACACAGTGTGACATGCTCACAGAACTCACATTTCCCACACTTTGACTCCATGTAGTAGAGAGCTCTCCTTGCTCGTGGTAATCTGTCCATCCTTATGTATAAAGTATATATCAACCTGAACATGACAACATCCCCGTGCTGTGTAGGAGCCCTTGTATAAAATATACAGCAGTAAGACGCACCCCATTGGTGAGCCCTCAAACTTTTTGCCGGCTTCGCTTCCCTTTTTCCTCTAGGCAAGTCCCAAAAAACGCAGACCACGTCTTTCAGGTTTGTGCAAAATCAAGTTAATATTTTCACCACCCTTTTTTTTAAGCTTCATTGCCCTCATAATCTATGACACGTATGTGAGCTGGGCTACAGCAATGGAGAAGAATTACAGAGACTAGTTGCAGTTTGACCTGTTCTGGAATAAGAAATAAGCTTGAATTTAACGTCAGCTCATGAAGCCATGGTCAGCATGAACCTACAGAGATAAATAATATGTTTTACTATACAAAAATGATTTGAACTATTAAAATAGTACTTTTTACGTTTAGCTCTGGGCCTTTAACATTTGGCTTTGCACACATTTAAACCTATAAAATCATGACGTCAGAGCAGCTCTGCCTGTATGAAACACTGAGAACTGGAAGGCAGCTACAGCAAGCCACAGTGCTGAGCAGCTTTCAGTTTCTGCCACAGTGCTCAATTCTGTGTCCCACACCATGAATCAGATCCAGGCATAACTGGGTGCAACTGTCAGCAAGTGCTCCCCACACTCTCCATCATCAAAAGACTCCAGCTCAAATCCCTCATTTCGTTTTCATATTGTTTTACAAACTATCACTGTGACTTTTAGCTGAGCCAGCATCACTGACCAAAAGTGCTTTTCTTTAGAAAACAAAGTTGGAATGATATTACGTCTAACTACACAGAGAAAGAACAGACTGTGGACTGCTCTGCTTATATTTGATTTTATCAAATAACAAGTAAATGGGTAAAGCAAAAATCAAAGATTGACCAAAGAATTTCCTTAGTCCAAACCTTACAATAGCAGTCCAAAGTCTTTAAGGGTGATAGAATGTGAGCATCTCACCCTAAGTTTGCTTTAAGACCAAAAAAAAAAAAAAAAAAAGCTTGGAAGAACAGAAGCATAAAACTAACTAACTGAGAGGTTTAAAATGATACATAATAAAGTGACTAAACATAAGCAAGCAGGGTATATGAGTGTCTGCACTACAAGACAAACATGGAAACTTGGGCAGGAACTCTAAAGCATTCCGACATAACAGAAAAGGAAGTAAAGGCGAGCCTCTGCTTTCACATGAAGCCCTGATGACAGACTATGAGAACCTACTGTACATGACACTTTGGGATGTTTAAGTAGGCATGCTCAGTCTGCTTTAATTGAAAGATTCCTAATTTAATGTGTGAGGGAATAAGAAAAACATTTTGCCTCTGTGGCTTCAGCTCCAGCCCCACAGAGCCCATTGATATTCAGTGTCTGTTCTCTCTGGTACATCTCTGTAGAGTTCATTTCTTTTCCTGGCCTGGGAGGGGACACTGGCAGGATATGTGTTTTGAATGTGCAAGGCCTCAGATATGATTGGCTGGCTGGGAAGCCATGATGGCAACAATATGCAAATTTGAATGTGCAAGCCCTCGGATATGATTGGTTGTCTTAGAAGCCATATAAAAAGCAGTAAAACTGTACTATGATTTGGTAGAAAAACTATAATTAATCAAAAATACTATATTTGGCAGAAATACTATATTTAGCACAAATCTTATGAAATAGCAGAAATAGTATGATTTAGCACAAATGCTGTATTTAGCACAAATACTGAAAAGCAGCAGAAATGCTATGACTCAACAGAATAGTAATAACTTAAATAGAAAAATTGGAAAAGCAAAATGGACAGCGGAAAAAATGCTGAACATGCAAAGGGTCCCTCAAATGTAATTGTTAAATGAAAAGAAAAATCAGGAAAAAACTATAACAGTCACACAATCACAAATATGGACACATATGGAAACACACATGCACAGAGAGACACACACACAAGATCCAATTCAGTCAACCAGTCTAAATATATTGAATTTGAATCTTACAATGAGATCATCCCATGAAAAGGCTTTCTCTCTCTCTCTCTCTCTCTCTCTCTCTCTCTCTCTCTGTCACACACACACACACACACACACACACACACACACAAGATCCAATTCAGTCAACCAGTCTAAATATATTAAATTTGAATCTTACAATGAGATCATCCCATAAAAAGGCTTTCTCTCTCTCACTCTCTCTCTCACTCTCTCTCTGTCACACACACACACACACACACACACACACAAGATCCAATTCAGTCAACCAGTCTAAATATATTGAATTTAAATCTTACAATGAGATCATCCCATATAAAGCTTTCTCTCTCTCTCTCTCTCTCTCTCACACACACACACACACACACACACACACACACACACACACAACACACACAAGATCCAATTCAGTCAACCAGTCTAAATATATTGAATTTAAATCTTACAATGAGATCATCCCATAAAAGTCTCTCTCTCTCTCTCTCTCTCTCTCTCTCTCTCTCACACACACACACACACACACACACACGATCCAATTCAGTCAACCAGTCTAAATATATTGAATTTAAATCTTACAATGAGATCATCCCATAAAAAGGCTTTCTCTCTCTCTCTCTCGCTCTCTGTCACACACACACACACACACACACACACACACACACACACACACACAGGGAGAGAGAAGTAAGTTTCTAGCTCAGTCAAGCAGCCTGGGAGCTGCTGAATTTGAATCCACCAATCAGAGAGCCTGTGCACTTTTTCCCGCCAAAACAGGTGCACGCAGCACAGAGAGACACAGGACTTTGCAGTCTATTTCTCATAATGACGACTCCCCTCAAACAAATGACCATAATTTCCTAACCGTAGGGGCTAGAACGGTCATTCTTACACCGTTTTGTTCAGAAGAGATGGGGAATCTTAAAGTGTTGACACTTTATCATTAAAATATGAATTATTAAAGATATTTGACTTCTAATGCACCATAACTGAGTAGAGCAAAAGCAAAAACTGCTTTGACTTGCGCTCAAACAACGCTTTCTAACTCTAAATGTATTTGGAGTATCGATATCATTCTTTCACCGTAAGACACAGCAGGCTTTGGTGAACAGTCATGGAAATTTTCAGGTCTCAGGTCTAACATTCTATTGTTCAGAAGACATGGGGAATCATCAAGTGTTGTCTTTTTAAAAGAAAATATGAATAATTATAGATATATGACATAGATGATTGGTTGTCTTAGAAGCCATGAAAGCCCCAATATGCAAATTTGAATGTCTCAGCCCTCAGATATGATTGGCTGGCTGGGAAGGCATGAAGGCCTCAATATGCAAATCTGAATGTGTAAGCCCTCAGATGTGATTGGCTGGCTGGGAAGGCATGAAGGCCTCAATATGCAAATTTGAATGTCTCAGCCCTCAGATATGATTGGCTGGTTGGGAAGTCGTGCATGACTTGATATGTCAATTTGAAAATTACAGTCCTCACAGAGGATTGGCTCCCTGAGGAGCTGGCAGGAATACATAGAAATACTATGATTACCCAGAAATACTGCATTTAGTAGAAATATTATGTTTTAGCACAAATACTATAAAATGGCAGAAATAGTATGATTTAGCACAAATGCTGTATTTAGCACAAATACTAAAAAGCAGCAGAAATGCTATGACTTAGCACAATAGTAATAACTTAAATAGAAAAATTGGAAAAGCAAAATGAACAGCTGAAAAATGCTGAACATTCTAAGGGTCCCTCAAATGTAATTGTTAAATGAAAAAAAATCAAAAAAAAAGTATAACAGTCACACAATCACAAATATGGACACATATGGAAACACACAAGCACAGAGAGACACACAGGATCAAATTCAGTCAACCAGTCTAAATATATTGAATTTAAATCATACAATAAGATGCTCCCATAAAAACTCTCTCTCGCCTCTCTTTTTCTCTCTCTCTCACACACACACACACACACACACACACACACACACTAGCAGCAGCAGCAGCCAAACAGCCTGGGAGCTGCTAAATTTGAATCCACCAATCAGAGAGGCTGTGTACTTTTTCCCGCCAAAACAGGTGCACCTGTTTTTACACACATGCAGCACAGAGACAGGATTTGTGCTGTCTATTTTTTCATAGTCAGGATTCCCCTCAAACAAATGGCCATAATTTCCTAACCGTAGGGGCTAGAACAGTCATTCTTACACCGTTTTGTTCAGAAGAGATGGGGAATCTTAAAGTGTTGACAATTTATCTTG
>NC_052942.1:6720928-6725928 GCF_013358895.1 Oreochromis aureus | reverse complement strand
ATAGCTTAATAACAATGATTTAGAACAGATACTATGATTGAGCAGAATAGTAATAACTTAAGTGAAAATATTGGAAAGGTAAAATGACAAGCTGAATAAAAAGTAACATGATTAAGTTCACTCAAAACTAATTTTTGTTCACCTGTGAAAAATAAAATAAAAATACATTTAGAAATACAAATAAGAACAGCAAACAGATACACACAAAATCAAATATGGATACACAAATGTACAGAGAGACACACACACACACACATGGTCTATGCCAGTCAACCAGTCTGAATTTATTATATTTTTATCCAACAATGAGATGCTGCCCTAAAAGGGTCTTTGTGTGTGTTCTCTCTCTCTCTCTCTCTCTCACACACACACACACACACACACACACACACACACACACACATTTAGGCTCACACACACACACACACACACACACACACACAGCATCAGCAAGTGAACAGGGACTGTTAACAGCATGTTTCTAGGTCAGTCAAACAGCTGTGAGATTCTCAATTTGAATCCACCAATCAGAGGGGCTGTGTGCTTTTCCTGCCAAAACTGGTGCATCAAGTGTAGGCTTTTACAGCACAGAGAGAGACAGGATTTTGCAGTCTATTTCTCATAGTGAGGACTCCCTCAAACAAACAGCCATAAATTCCTAATCTGAGGGGCTAAAACGGTCATTCTTAGACCGTTGTGTTCAGAAAACATGGGAGAATCTTGAAATGTTGACCATTTAAAATAAAAATATGAAATATCATAGATATATGACATAGATGATTGGTTGTCTTAGAAGCCATGAATGCCCCAATATGCAAATTTGAATGTGCAAGGCCTCAGATATGATTGGCTGGCTGGGAAGCCATGAAGGCAACAATATGCAAATTTGAATGTGCAAGCCCTCGGATATGATTGGTTGTCTTAGAAGCCATATAAAAAGCAGTAAAACTGTACTATGATTTGGTAGAAAAACTATAATTAATCAAAAATACTATATTTGGCAGAAATACTATATTTAGCACAAATCTTATGAAATAGCAGAAATAGTATGATTTAGCACAAATGCTGTATTTAGCACAACTACTGAAAAGCAGCAGAAATGCTATGACTTAGCACAATAGTAATAACTTAAATAGAAAAATTGGAAAAGCAAAATGGACAGCGGAAAAATGCTGAACATGCAAAGGGTCCCTCAAATGTAATTGTTAAATGACAAGAAAAATCAGGAAAAAGTATAACAGTCACACAATCACAAATATGGACACATATGGAAACACACATGCACAGAGAGAAACACACACAAGAACCAATTCAGTCAACCAGTCTAAATATATTGAATTTGAATCTTACAATGAGATCATCCCATAAAAGGCTTTCTCTCTCTCTCCTCTCTCTCTGTCACACACACACACACACACACAAGATCCAATTCAGTCAACCAGTCTAAATATATTGAATTTAAATCTTACAATGAGATCATCCCATAAAAACCTTCTCTCTCTCTCTCTCTCTCTCTCCTCTCTCTCTCTGTCACACACACACACACACACACACACACACACACACACACACACAAGATCCAATTCAGTCAACCAGTCTAAATATATTGAATTTGAATCTTACAATGAGATCATCCAATAAAAGGCTCTCTCTCGCCTCTCTCTCTCTCTCTCTCTCTCTCTCTCTCTCTCACACACACACACACACACACACACAAGATCCAATTCAGTCAACCAGTCTAAATATATTGAATTTGAATCTTACAATGAGATCATCCCATAAAAGGCTCTCTCGCCCTCTCTCTCTCTCTCTCTCTGTCACACACACACACACACACACACACACACACACACACACACACACACACACACACAGGAGAGAGAAGTAAGTTTCTAGCTCAATGAAGCAGCCTGGGAGCTGCTGAATTTGAATCCACCAATGAGAGAGCCTGTGCACTTTTTCCCGCCAAAACAGGTGCACGCAGCACAGAGAGACACAGGATTTTTGCAGTCTATTTCTCATATGACGACTCCCCTCAAACAAATGACCATAATTTCCTAACCGTAGAGGCTAGAACGGTCATTCTTACACCGTTTTGTTCAGAAGAGATGGGGAATCTTATAGTCTTGACAATTTATCATTAAAATATGAATTATTAAAGATATTTGACTTCTAATGCACCATAACTGAGTAGAGCAAAGCAAAAACTGCCTTGACTTGCCCTCAAACAACGCTTTCTAACTCTAAATCTATTTGAGTATCAATATCATTCTTTCACCGTAAGAGACAGCAGGCTTTGGTGAACAGTCATGGAAATTTTCAGGTCTTTGTGGAAATCCATGAAAAAGATACGACGAGAGAAAAAGTGGTTCATTTCCACAGTTTGAAATCTGAAGAAATCTGAGCGAAGGACGAATTTCCTACCCTCAAACAAACCCAATTCATGGCCAAATGGTAATAGATGAGAAAAAAATTCTTGAATTGTGAGCGTCAGGAGTGTCTGAAGATATATTGGGACAAGCCTTATGTCTTAACTTCGCTTCGTTGGGGAGATATGGCGATTCGAAAATGCCTCTCATTACAGAAACCAAGCGATGATTTTGAACAAACTCTCCATTGACTTTCTATGGAGAGTTTTAAGACTTTGTGTTGGTCTGAGGAGATTTGGAAAAATTCTATAAAACCCACAACAATGATAGTGACATTTTCTGAAAGCCAGCAAAAATACCTACGTTTTGATGTATAATTTGTGGGGGTTGAGGGGAAATTGACCGAGTAGCAAGAAGTTGTTCGGACATGAAGTGAAAATTGCAAAAGGTACAGTGGCTCACTTAGAACCAACTGCATAGCAACCATAACAACGCATGTATTTTGTGAAAAATCACAAAAATGAAACTCAAAACTTAAAGAGGGACAATATGAAAATGGTAACAGATATGAAAAAGCTGAATCATTCATGAATAGCCCAATAATTTGTGAACATTTTAAAATTTGAATGGTTGTTCTAGGCGAAAGTATGAGAAGGTAGTTAAGTTTCAAAAACAAGCAAGTTTTAGCAGAATTGTGGAAGTTTCCCATTCATTTCAATGGGACAAATTAAAGGAAAAAAGCTTAATATTTTAAAAAGTATAATAGCAGAAAATACCAAAAGTCATTGCGGAAAGAGCAAAAATAGCAGAATAGTTGAAAATTTGAACGGTGAAAATCGGCTGAAAATTGCGGAAGTAGTTCTACTGAAAACGTGCACGGAAGCAACTTGAAGAATAATAATAATAAAGTAGAATAAAGTAGAATAATAAAGAATAAAGAGAAACAGGAACTCAATAGTGTGGATGCTTAAAGCATCCACACAACTAGAAAAATTTGCATTTCCTGCGAAAATGCAGTGTGGATGCTTTAAAGCTGAAGCTGTCTGCTGAAACTAGCTGAAAAAGCTGAAAAGTTGCAGAAATTGTAAAAACTTTGCAGAAGCAAAGGAACTTTGTTAAATGTAGTGACTTAGCAGAACTGCAATATCTTAGAGGAAACATAATACTTGGCAGAAATACAATAGCATAGCAGAACTTAGCAGAAATATTGTAACTTACCAGAAACACGATAACTTGTCAAAAATACAAGAATTTAGGAGAAATTGTATAAGATAACAGAAAGAATATATTTAGCCAAATATTCTTAAACATTACAGAAATACTATGATTTAGAAAAACAGTACAACATAGCAGAAATGCTGTGATTTACCAGAGACACTGTAATATACTATGAATATTTTAATTTTATATGAATACTATGTTTTAACAAAAATACTCCAGTTTAGCACAAATATTATAACATAGCAGAAATACTATTCTATAGCAGAAATGCTATATTTAGAAAGAAAAATATAATATAGTAGAAATACTATGATTTAGCAGAAATCCTATAATATAGCTTAATAACAATGATTTAGAAGAGATACTATGATTGAGCAGAATAGTAATAACTTAAGTGAAAATATTGGAAAGGTAAAATGACAAGCTGAATAAAAAGGAACATGGTTAAGTTCGCTGAAAACTATTTGTTATTCAACTGTGAAAAATAAAACAAAAATACATTTAGAAGAAAAACAAATAAGAACAGTCAACAGATACATAAGAAATCAAATATAGATACACAAATGTACAGAGAGAGACACACAGGCAGGGTCTATGCCAGTCAACCAGTCTGAATATATTACATTTTTATCCAACAATGAGATGCTACCCTAAAAAGGGTCTCTCTCTGTCTCTCTCTCTCTCTCTCTCTCTCTCACACACACACACACACACACACACACACACACACACACACACACACACACACACACACACACACACACACAGCAGCAGCAGCAGCAGCAGCAGAAAGTGAACAGGGGCTGTTAACAGCATGTTTCTAGGTCAGTCTTGCAAGCCTGGGAGCTGCTAAATTTGAATCCACCAATCAGAGAGGCTGTGTGCTTTTTCCCGCCAAAACTGGTGCACCAAGTGCAGGCTTTTACACATGCAACACAGAGAGAGACAGGATTTTTGCAGTCTATTTCTCATAGTGAGAATTCCCTCAAAGAAACAGCCATAAATTTCTAACCGTAGGGGCTAAAACAGTCATTCTTAGACCATTTTATTCAGAAGACATAGGGGAATCTTGAAATGCTGACCATTTAAAATAAAAATATGAAATATTAGAGATATATGACATAGATGATTGGTGGGCTTAGAAGCCACGAAGGTCCCAATATGCAAATTTAAATGTGCCAGGACTCAGATATGATTGGCTGGCTGAGAAGCCATGAAGGTCCCAATATGCAAATTTGAATGTGCCAGGACTCAGATATGATTGGCTGGCTGGGAAGCCGCCAGGTCCTGATATGTAAATTTGAATATTACAGTCCTTACAGAGGACTGACTCCTTGGGGACCTGGCAGAAATATATAGAAATACAATGATTACCCAGAAATACTGCATTTAGTAGAAATACTATGTTTT
>NC_052942.1:6620928-6718428 GCF_013358895.1 Oreochromis aureus | reverse complement strand
GCCAGCAAAAATACCTACGTTTTGATGTATAATTTGTGGAAGTTGAGTGAAAATTGAGCAAGTAGCAAGAAGTTGTTCGGACATGAAGAAGACTACATGAAACCTACAGTGGCTCACTTAGAACCAACTGCATAGCAACCATAACAACGCATGTATTTTGTGAAAAATCACAAAGATGAAACTCAAAACTTGAAGAGGGATAAGATGAAAACGGTAACAGATATGAAAAAGCTGAATCATTAATGAATAGCCCAATAATTTGTGAACATTTTAAAGTTTGAATGGTTGTTCTACGTGAAAGTAGGAAAAAGTAGTTAAGTTTCAAAAACAGGCAAGTTTTAGCAGAATTGTGGAAGTTTCCCATTCATTTCAATGGGACAAATTAAAGGAAAAAAGCTTAATATTTTAAAAAGTATAATAGCAGAAAATACCAAAAGATATAGCCATCATTAGCAGAAATAGCAGAATAGTTTAAAATTTGAACGGTGAAAATCGGCTGAAAATTGTGGAAGTAGATCCACGCGAAAACGCACGGAAGCAACTTGAAGAATAACTAGAAAAATTTGCATTTCCTGCGAAAATGCAGTGTGGATGCTGGAACGCTGAAGCTGTCAGTTGAAACTAGCTGAAAAAGCTGAAAAGTTGCAGAAATTGTAAAAATTTTGCAGAAGCACTATGACGTTGCTAAAATGTAGTAACTTAGCAGAACTGCAGTATGTTAGAGGAAACATAATACTTGGCAGAAATACAATAGCATAGCAGAACTTAGCAGAAATATTGTAACTTACCAGAAACACAATAACTTCCCAAAAATACAAGAATTTCGGAGAAATAGTATAAGATAACAGAGAGAATATATTTAGCCAAACATTCTTAAACATTACAGAAATACTACTCTATAGCAGAAGTGATATATTTAGAAAGAAAAATATAATATAGTAGAAATACTATGATTTAGCAGAAATCCTACAATATAGCTCAATAACAATGATTTAGAACAGATAGTATGATTGAGCAGAATAGTAATAACTTAAGTGAAAATATTGGAAAGGTAAAATGACAAGCTGAATAAAAGGAACATGGTTAAGTTTGCTCAAAACTAACTTTTGTTCACCTGTGAAAAAATAAAATAAAAATACATTTAGAAATACAAATAAGAACAGCCAACAGATACACACAAAATTAAATATGGATACACAAATCAACAAATACACACAAAATCAAATATGGATACACAAATGTACAGAGAGAGACACACACACAGGGTCTATGCCAGTCAACCAGTCTGAATATATTATATTTTTATCCAAGAATGAGATGCTGCCCTAAAAGGGCTTTGTGTGTCTTCTCTCTCTCTCTCTCTCACACACACACACACACACACACACACACACACACACACACACACACACACACTCAAACACTCACACCCACACTCAGGCTCACACACACACGCCACACACACGCACACATAGCATCAGCAAGTGAACAGGGGCTGTTAACAGCATGTTTCTAGGTCAGTCAAACAGCTGTGAGATTCTCAATTTGAATCCACCAATCAGAGGGGCTGTGTGCTTTTTCCTGCCAAAACTGGTGCACCAAGTGCAGGCTTTTACAGCACAGAGAGAGACAGGATTTTTGCAGTCTATTTCTCATAGTGAGGACTCCCCTCAAACAAACAGCCATAAATTCCTAACCGTAGGGGCTAAAACAGTCATTCTTAGACCGTTGTGTTCAGAAGACATGGGAGAATCTTGAAATGTTGACCATTTAAAATAAAAATATGAAATATCATAGATATATGACATAGATGACTGGTTGTCTTAGAAGCCATGATTGCCCCAATATGCAAATTTGAATGTGCAAGGTCTCAGATATGATTGGCTGGCTGGGAAGCCATGAAGGCAACAATATGCAAATTTGAATGTGCAAGCCCTCGGATATGATTGGTTGTCTTAGAAGCCATATAAAAAGCAGTAAAACTGTACTATGATTTGGTAGAAAACTATAATTAATCAAAAATACTATTTTGGCAGAAATACTATGTTGTAGCAGAAACACTATATTTAGCACAAATCTGATGAAATAGAAGAAATAGTATGATTTAGCAGAAATGCTGTATTTAGCACAAATACTGAAAGCAGCAGAAATGCTATGACTTAGCACAATAGTAATAACCTAAATAGAAAAATTGGAAAAGCAAAATGGACAGCTGAAAAAATCCTGAACATGCTAAGGGTCCCTCAAATGTAATTGTTAAATGAAAAAAAAAAACAGCAAAAAAAAGTATAACAGTCACACAACCACAAATATGTACACATATGGTAACACACATGCACAGACAGACACACACAGGATCAAATTCAGTAAACCAGTCTAACTATATTGAATTTAAATCTTACAATGAGATCATCCCATAAAAAGGCTTTCTCTGTCTCTCTCTCTCTCTCTCTCTCTCTCTGTCACACAAACACACACACACACACACACACACACGCACACACACACAAGATCCAATTCAGTCAACCAGTCTAAATATATTGAATTTAAATCTTACAATGAGATCATCCAATAACAAGCCTTCTCTCTCTCTCTCTCTCTCTCTCTGTCACACACACACACACACACACACACACACACACACACAAGATCCAATTCAGTCAACCAGTCTAAATATATTGATTTTGAATCTTACAATGAGATCATCCCATGGAAAAAAAGCTTTCTCTCTCTCTCTCTCTCTCTCTCTCTCACACACACACACACACATACACACACACAAGATCCAATTCAGTCAACCAGTCTAAATATATTGAATTTAAATCTTACAATGAGATCATCCCATAAAAAGGCTTTCTGTGTCTCTCTCTCTCTCTCTCTGTCACACACACACACACACACACACACACACACACACACACACACACACACACAAGATCCAATTCAGTCAACCAGTCTAAATATATTGAATTTAAATCTTACAATGAGATCATCCCAAAAAAGGCTTTCTCTGTCTCTCTCTCTCTCTCTCTCTGTCACACACACACACACACACACACACACACACACACACACACACAAGATCCAATTCAGTCAACCAGTCTAAATATATTGAATTTAAATCTTACAATGAGATCATCCCATAAAAGGCTTTTCTCTGTCTCTCTCTCTCTCTCTCTCTCTGTCACACACACACACACACACACACACACACACACACACACACACACACACACTCACATACACAAGATCCAATTCAGTCAACCAGTCTAAATATATTGAATTTAAATCTTACAATGAGATCATCCCATAACAAGCCTTTCTCTGTCTCTCTCTCTCTCTCTCTCTCTCTCTCACACACACACACACACACACACACACACACACACACACACACACACACACACACACACACACACACACACACACACAGGAGAGAGAAGTAAGTTTCTAGCTCAGTCAAGCAGCCTGGGAGCTGCTGAATTTGAATCCACCAATCAGAGAGCCTGTGCACTTTTTCCCGCCAAAACAGGTGCAGCCGTTTTACACACACAGAGCACAGAGACAGGATTTCTGCAGTGAATTTCTCATAGTGAGGATTCCTCTCAAACAAATGGCCATAATTTCCTAAACCGTAGGGGCTAGAACGGTCATTCTTACACCGTTTTGTTCAGAAGAGATGAGGGAATCTTACAGTGTTGACAATTTATCATTAAAATATGAATTTTTAAAGATATTTGACTTGTAATGCACCATAACTGAGTAGAGGCGAAGCAAAACTGCCTTGACCTGCCCTCAAACAACGCTTTCTAACTCTAAATCTATTTGGAGTATCAATATCATTTTTTCACCGTAAGAGACAGCAGGCTTTGGTGAACAATCTTGGAAATTTTCAGGTCTCTGTTGATATCCATTAAAAAGATATGACGAGAGAAAAAGTGGTTCATTTCCAGAGTTTGAAATCTGAAGAAATCTGAGCGAACGATGAATTTCCTACCCTCAAACAAGTCTAACTCATTTCAGAACGGTAATAGGTGAGAAAGAAATTCTTGAATTGTGAGCGTCAGGAGTGTCTGAAGATATACTGGGACAAGCCTTTTGTCTTAACTTTGCTTTGTTAAGGAGATATGACGATTCGAATATGCCTCTCATTACAGAAATCAAGCTGTGATTTTGAACAAGCTCTCCATTGACTTTCTATGGAGAGTTTTGCGACTTTGTGTTGGTCTGAGGAGATTTGCCAAAATTCTATAAATCTCACAACCATGATAGTGACATTTTCGGAAAGCCAGCAAAAATACCTACGTTTTGATGTATAATTTGTGGAAGTTGAGTGAAAATTGAGCAAGTAGCAAGAAGTTGTTCGGACATGAAGAGAAGACTGCAAAACCTTCAGTGGCACACTGGAAGCCAAGTGCATAGCAACCATAACAACGCATGTATTTTGTGAAAAATCACAATTTTGCAACTCAAAACTTTAAGAGGCATAAAAGTAAAACGGTAAAAGATTTGAAAAAGCTGATTTATTCCTGAATAGCCCAATAATTTGAGAACATTTTAAAGTTTGAATGGTTGTTCTACGTGAAAGTAGGAAAAAGTAGATAAGTTTCAAAAACAAGCAAGTTTTAGCAGAATTTTGGAAGTTTCCCATTCATTTCAATGGGACAAAAAAGGAAAAAACGTAATATTTTAAAAAGTATAAGAGTATAAAATACCAAAAGATATAGCCATCATTAGCAGAAATAGCAGAATAGTTTAAAATTTGAACGGTGAAAATCGGCTGAAAATTGTGGAAGTAGATCCACGGCGAAAAGTGTAACGGAAGTCCTAAGAATAATAATAATAAAGAATAAAGAGAAACAGGAACTCAATAGTGTGGATGCCTCCAGCATCCACACAACTAGAAAAATTTGCATTTCCTGCGAAAATGCAGTGTGGATGCTTTAAAGCTGAAGCTGTCTGCTGAAACTAGCTGAAAAAGCTGAAAAGTTGCAGAAATTGTAAAAACTTTGCAGAAGCAAAGGAACTTTGTTAAATGTAGTGACTTAGCAGAACTGCAATATCTTAGAGGAAACATAATACTTGGCAGAAATACAATAGCATAGCAGAACTTAGCAGAAATATTGTAACTTACCAGAAACACGATAACTTGTCAAAATACAAGAATTTAGGAGAAATTGTATAAGATAACAGAAAGAATATATTTAGCCAAATATTCTTAAACATTACAGAAATACTATGATTTAGAAAAACAGTACAACATAGCAGAAATGCTGTGATTTACCAGAGACACTGTAATATACTATGAATATTTTAATTTTATATGAATACTATGTTTTAACAAAAATACTCCAGTTTAGCACAAATATTATAACATAGCAGAAATACTATTCTATAGCAGAAATGCTATATTTAGAAAGAAAAATATAATATAGTAGAAATACTATGATTTAGCAGAAATCCTATAATATAGCTTAATAACAATGATTTAGAAGAGATACTATGATTGAGCAGAATAGTAATAACTTAAGTGAAAATATTGGAAAGGTAAAATGACAAGCTGAATAAAAAGGAACATGGTTAAGTTCGCTGAAAACTATTTGTTATTCAACTGTGAAAAAATAAAACAAAAATACATTTAGAAGAAAAACAAATAAGAACAGTCAACAGATACATAAGAAATTAAATATAGATACACAAATGTACAGAGAGAGACACACAGGCAGGGTCTATGCCAGTCAACCAGTCTGAATATATTACATTTTTATCCAACAATGAGATACTACCCTAAAAAGGGTCTTTCTGTGTATCTCTCTCTCTCTCTCTCTCTCTCTCTCACACACACACACACACACACACACACACACACACACACACACACACACACACACAACAGCAGCAGCAGCAGCAGCAGAAAGTGAACAGGGGCTGTTAACAGCATGTTTCTAGGTCAGTCTTGCAAGCCTGGGAGCTGCTAAATTTGAATCCACCAATCAGAGAGGCTGTGTGCTTTTTCCCGCCAAAACTGGTGCACCAAGTGCAGGCTTTTACACATGCAACACAGAGAGAGACAGGATTTTTGCAGTCTATTTCTCATAGTGAGAATTCCCCTCAAAGAAACAGCCATAAATTTCTAACCGTAGGGGCTAAAACAGTCATTCTTAGACCATTTTATTCAGAAGACATAGGGGAATCTTGAAATGCTGACCATTTAAAATAAAAATATGAAATATTAGAGATATATGACATAGATGATTGGTGGGCTTAGAAGCCACGAAGGTCCCAATATGCAAATTTAAATGTGCCAGGACTCAGATATGATTGGCTGGCTGGGAAGCCATGAAGGTCCCAATATGCAAATTTGAATGTGCCAGGACTCAGATATGATTGGCTGGCTGGGAAGCCATGAAGGCAACAATATGCAAATTTGAATGTGCCAGGACTCAGATATGATTGGCTGGGTGGGAAGCCATGAAGGCCCCAATATGCAAATTTAAATGTGCCAGGACTCAGATATGATTGGCTGGCTGAGAAGCCATGAAGGTCCCAATATGCAAATTTGAATGTGCCAGGACTCAGATATGATTGGCTGGCTGGGAAGCCGTCCAGGTCCTGATATGTAAATTTGAATATTAGGACTGACTCCCTGGGGACCTGGCAGAAATATATAGAAATACAATGATTACCCAGAAATACTGCATTTAGTAGAAATACTATGTTTTAGCACAAATACTATAAAATGGCAGAAATACTATAATTAAGCAGAAATATTATATTAAGTACAAATCCTATAAAATAGCAGAAATAGTATGATTTAGCACAAATGCTGTATTTAGCACAAATCTTATAAAATAGCAGAAATAGTATGATTTAGCAGAAATGCTGTATTTAGCACAAATACTGAAAAGCAGCAGAAATGCTATGACTTAGCACAATAGTAATAACTTAAATAGAAAAATTGGAAAAGCAAAATGGACAGCTGCAAAAAGTCCCACAAGCACAGAGAGATACACACAGGATCAAATTCAGTCAACCAGTCTAAATATATTGAATTTAAATCATACAATAAGATGCTCCCATAAAACTCTCTCTCGCCCCCTCTCTCTCTCTCTCTCTGTCTCACACACACACACACACACACACACACACACACACACACACACACACACACACAGGAGAAAATCAAGTTTCTAGGTCAGTCAAGCAGCCTGGGAGCTGCTAAATTTGAATCCACCAATCAGAGGGGCTGTGTACTTTTTCCCGCCAAAACTGGTGCACTAAGTGCAGGCTTTTACACACGCAGCACAGAGAGAGACAGGATTTTTGCAGTCTATTTCTCATAGTGAGAATTCCCCTCAAACAAACAGCCATAAATTTCTAACCGTAGGGGCTAAAACAGTCATTCTTAGACCATTTTATTCAGAAGACATAGGGGAATCTTGAAAAGCTGACCATTTAAAATAAAAATATGAAATATTAGAGATATATGACATAGATGATTGGTGGGCTTAGAAGCCACGAAGGTCCCAATATGCAAATTTAAATGTGCCAGGACTCAGATATGATTGGCTGGCTGGGAAGCCATGAAGGTCCCAATATGCAAATTTGAATGTGCCAGGACTCAGATATGATTGGCTGGCTGAGAAGCCATGAAGGTCCCAATATGCAAATTTGAATGTGCCAGGACTCAGATATGATTGGCTGGCTGGGAAGCCATGAAGGCAACAATATGCAAATTTGAATGTGCCAGGACTCAGATATGATTGGCTGGCTGGGAAGCCGTCCAGGTCCTGATATGTAAATTTGAATATTAGGACCGACTCCCTGGGGACCTGGCAGAAATATATAGAAATACAATGATTACCCAGAAATACTGCATTTAGTAGAAATACTATGTTTTAGCACAAATACTATAAAATGGCAGAAATACTATAATTAAGCAGAAATATTATATTAAGTACAAATCCTATAAAATAGCAGAAATAGTATGATTTAGCACAAATGCTGTATTTAGCACAAATCTTATAAAATAGCAGAAATAGTATGATTTAGCAGAAATGCTGTATTTTGCACAAATACTGAAAAGCAGCACAAATGCTATGACTTAGCACAATAGTAATAACTTAAATAGAAAAATTGGAAAAGCAAAATGGACAGCTGCAAAAGTCCCACAAGCACAGAGAGACACACACAGGATCAAATTCAGTCAACCAGTCTAAATATATTGAATTTGAATCTTACAATGAGATCATCCCATAAAAAGGCTCTCTCTCTCTCTCTCTCTCTCACTCACACACACACACACACACACACACACACACACACACACACACAAGATCCAATTCAGTCAACCAGTCTAAATATATTGAATTTGAATCTTACAATGAGAATATCCCATAAAAAGGCTCTCTCTCTCTCTCTCTCACTCACACACACACACACACACACACACACACACACACACACACACACACACACACACACAGGAGAGAGAAGTAAGTTTCTAGCTCAGTCAAGCAGCCTGGGAGCTGCTGAATTTGAATCCACCAATCAGAGAGGCTGTGTACTTTTTCCCGCCAAAACAGGTGCAGCCGTTTTACGTATTTGTGCCAAAACATACTGTTTCTGCCATATTGTGGTACTACTACATTACAACATGAATACGGATTAAAGACGAAAAAGAAACTGGCACCAAATTCCTCCACTACAAACCAGTCTGATACCACTTCTTTGCAGTGTTCACGTTTACTAAGGCACTACCCAAAAGGCGCCACAAGAGGGCACTCCAACACAAGAGATGACCTATGTACACTGATGCACTTAGTAACAGTCAGCCTCCTTGAATTGGCAGAAATACTGTGATTTAGTAGTAATACTATAACATAACAGATATACTGTGATGTTGCAGACATAGTATGTTTTGCACTACTCATTTGTAGTGAAAAAATTAGCAATATAAATTACAGGTCTGTGAAAGTGTATAAATTTGTAGTGAAAAAATGTTGACCAAGGTGGGATTGAACCCACGACCTTTGAGCTGCAGAGCCGTGTCATTACTGATTGCGCCACCTGGAAAGGGTGCGGGCGGCTGAAACACAAAGACATCAGCAATCAGAAACAAAAGCGATTTCTGTTGAAAACACCTGAAAAAGCTGGGATTTGTGCTGAAAAGGGGTGAAAAACTCAATTCTGCTGAAACGGGGTGAAGAAGAGGTGTTGGACTGTTGAGAAGAGTTAAATAAGTTGAACAGATATGTTTGGGTACAGATACTATGATTTGGTAATAATACTGTGTTTTAGCACAACTCCTGAGATTTGATTGAAATAATATGATTTAGAAGAAATATTATGACTTTGTACAAATACAATGTTTTGGCACAAATACCATGATATGGCAAAAATACTATGATTTAGCAGAAATACTATGATTGAGCAGAAATACTAAGATGTAGTAAAAGTACTTTGATTTAACAGAAATGCAATTATGGAGGAGTAATACTTTAAAATGGGAAAAATATTGATACACACACAGATACACAGAGCCTAAAGGGAACAGTATTTGTGCCATGGAGTGTTAAGAAGAATCTGAGGTCCATATTAGAAAAGCTACTAAAATCATAAAAGTTTGCAGAATTGTAATAAATGATGAATATGAATTACTTGTCTGTGATAGTGTATTAATTTCTAGGGAAAAAAACATGTTGACTAAGGTGGAATTGAACCCGTGATCTTTGGGCTGCCGACCGGCGTCATTACCAACTGTGCCACTGGGAAACAGAGCAGCGATTTGGAAAACGGGAGATGAACTGTCAGATTTAGATCGCGGTGAGAGGCGTAAAACGCCGATTTTGGAGTTACATAACGTCACGTAACTCCAAAACTAGGTGGGATAGAAGCACAATTCTTGTACTGGGTGAATCAGCAGACTTTGCTGAACTTTCACTGCGATTTTCATTGCTCCTTTTACCTCCGTCACGGAGATATGATGAGAGAAGAAACGACTTCATTTTCAGAGTTTGAAAAGTGAGAGGAGGACAGATTTCCACCCTCAAACAAACGTAATTCATGGCTTAACAGTAAGATGACTGTAAAACTGCTCTATGATTTACATGAAATACTTTGATTTAGAAGAAATTCTATAATCTAGCAAAAAGCACTACAGCATAGCAGAAGTTATATCACTGAGCAGATTTACTAGGATTTAGCACAAACACTATGATTTGGCTCAAAAATCTTTATTTTGCAGTTATATTATGATTTGGCAGAAATACTATGAGCAGTAATAATATAACAGTACATAATACTGTTATTTTGTGGAAATACAATGCTTTATCACAAATACCATGATATGGCAAAAATACTATGATTCAGCAGAAATACTATGATTGAGCAGAAGTACTAAGATGTAGTAAAAGTACTTTGATTTAGCACAAATACTATTATGGAGGAGTAATACTTTAACATGGGAGAAATATTGATACACACACACATACACAGAGAGCAAAGTGTGCAGAGGCTGTTGAGAGTCTGGGCTTGGCATATCTAGGTCAGCTAAATTGGCTGCACCTGCTGTAATCAGCACTTACACACACAGACACACAGAGAGCTATGGGTTTTCTTCAGTGTATTTCTCACATTCAGGACTCCCCTCGAACAAATGGCCATAATTTCCTAACCGTAGGGGCTAGAATGCTCATTCTAACACCGTTTTGTTCAGAAGAGATGGGGAATCTGCAGGTCTTCATAATTCAGCGATAAAATATAAATTATTGAAGATATATGACTTGTAATACACTGTAACTGAGTAGAGGCAAAGCAAAACTGCCTTGACTTGCCCTCAAACAATGCTTTCTAACTCTAAATCTATTTGGAGTATCGATATCATTCTTTCACTGTAAGAGACAGCAGGCTTTGGCGAACAGTCATGGAAATTTTCAGGTCTGTGTGGAAATCCATCAAAAGATATGACGAGAGAAAAAGTGCCTCAATTCCAGAGTTTGAAATCTGAAGAAATCTGAGCCAGGGACAAATTTCCTACCCTCAAACAAACCCAATTCATGGCCAAATGGTAATAGGTGAGAAAGAAATTCTTGAATTGTGAGCGTCAGGAGTGTCTGAAGATATACCGGGACAAGCCTCATGTCTTAACTTCGCTCGTTAAGGAGATATGACGATTCGAATATGCCTCTCATTACAGAAATCAAGCGGTGATTTTGAACAAACTCTCCATTGACTTTCTATGGAGAGTTTTGAGACTTTGTGTTGGTCTGAGGAGATTTGCCAAAATTCTATAAATCTCACAACCATGATAGTGACATTTTCTGAAAGCCAGCAAAAATACCTACGTTTTGATGTATAATTTGTGGAAGTTGAGTGAAAATTGAGCAAGTAGCAAGAAGTTGTTCGGACATGAAGAGAAGACTGCGAATCCTACAGTGGCACACTGAAAGCCAAGTGCATAGCAACCATAACAACGCATGTATTTTCTGAAAATCACAATTTTGCAACTCAAAACTTTAAGAGGGATAAAAATAAAACGGTAAAAGATTTGAAAAAGCTGATTTATTCCTGAATAGCCCAATAATTTGAGAACATTTTAAAGTTTGAATGGTTGTTCTACGTGAAAATATGACAAAGTAGTTAAGTTTCAAAAACAAGCAAGTTTTAGCAGAATTATGGAAGTTTCCCATTCATTTCAATGGGACAAATTAAAGGAAAAAGCTTAATATTTTAAAAGTATAACAGTATAAAATACCAAAAGATATAGCCATCATTAGCAGAAATAGCAGAATAGTTTAAAATTTGAACGGTGAAAATCGGCTGAAAATTGTGGAAGTAGATCCACAAGTAAAAGTGTAACGGAAGTCCTAAGAATAATAATAAAGAATAAAGAGAAACAGGAACTCAATAGTGTGGATGCCTCCAGCATCCACACAATAAAGAATAAAGAGAAACAGGAACTCAATAGTGTGGATGCTTAAAGCATCCACACAATAATAATAAAGAATAAAGAGAAACAGGAACTCAATAGTGTGGATGCTTAAAGCATCCACACAATAATAATAACTAGAAAAATTTGCATTTCCTGCGAAAATGCAGTGTGGATGCTTTAAAGCTGAAGCTTTCTGCTGAAACTAGCTGAAAAGCTGAAAAGTTGCAGAAATTGTAAAACTTTGCAGAAGCAAAGGAACTTTGCTAAAATGTAGTATCTTAGAGGAAACATAATACTTGGCAGAAATACAATAGCATAGCAGAACTTAGCAGAAATATTGTAACTTACCAGAAACACAATAACTTCTCAAAAATACAAGAATGTAGGAGAAATAGTATAAGATAACAGAAAGAATATATTTAGCCAAACATTCTTAAACATTACAGAAATACTATGATTTAGAAAAACAGTACAACATAGCAGAAATGCTGCGATTTAAAATTTTAGAGACACTGTAATTTACTATTAATATTGAAATTTTTAAAAATCTATAAAATACTACTATGTTTTAGCAGAAATACTCTGCTTTAGCACAAATATTATAACATAGCAGTAATACAATTATATAGCAGAAATGCTATATTTAGAAAGAAAAATATAATATAGTAGAAATACTATGATTTAGCAGAAATACTGTAATCAGCACATATACTGTAACATGACAGAAATTCCTCCACTTAGTAGTAATACTACAACATAAAACAAATGTTATGATTTGGCACAAAACCATAATTTCAGAAAAATACTATGATTTAGCAGAAATACTATGATTGAGCAGAAGTACTAAGATGTAGTAAAAGTACTTTGATTTAAGAGAAATACAATTATGGAGGAGTAATACTTTAAATGGGAGAAATATTGACACACACACACACACACAGAGCCTAAAGGAACAGTATTTGTGCCATGGAGTGTTAACAAGAAACTGAGGTCCATATTAGAAAAGCTGGTAAAAGTTTTCAGAATTGTGCATAAGTTTTCAGAATTACACAATAAATGATGAATATGAATTAGTGGTCTGTGATAGTGTATTAATTTGTAGGGCAAAAGATGTTGACAAAGGTGGACTTAAACCCACGACTTTTGGGTTGCAGACCGTGTCATTACCAGCTGCGCCACTGGGAAAGACAGTGAGCTCTGGGAAACAGGGTGATGAGCAGTCAGAATTAGATCGCGGTGAGAGGCTTAAGAATGCCGTTTTTTTTGGAGTTACCAAGCGTCGTGTAACTCAAAAGCTAAGTGGACTAGAAGCATAATTTTGTACTGAGTGAATCAGCGGACTTTGGTGTACTTTGACTGTGCGATTTTCATTGCTCTTTGTACATCCGACGCAGAGATATGTGAGAGAAGAAAGGGCAGACCTCAGATATGATTGGCTGGCTGGGAAGCCGTGCAGGCCCTGATATGTAAATTTGAATGTCTCAGTCCTCAGAGGATTGGCTGCCTGGGGACCTGGCAGAAATATATAGTAATAGTATGATTAAGCATAAATACTACATTTAGCAGAAATACTATGTATTAAGCACAAATCCTATAAAAAGCAGAAATACTATACTATGATTTGGTAGAAAAACTATAATTAATCAGAAATACTATATTTGGCAGAAATACTATATTTAGCACAAATCTTGTAAAATAGCAGAAATAGTATGATTCAGCACAATAGTAATAACTTAAACAGAAAAATTGAAAAGCAAAATGGACAGCTGAAAAAATGCTGATCATGCTAAGGATCCTTCAAATGTACTTGTTAAATGAAAAAAAAAACTCAGCAAAAAGTATAACAGTCACACAATCACAAATATGGACACCTATGGAAACACACATGTACAGAGAGACACACAAGATCCAATTCAGTCAACCAGTCTAAATATATTGAATTTGAATCTTAAAATGAGATCATCCCATAAAAAAAAGGCTCTCTCTCTCTCTCTCTCTCTGTCACACACACACACACACACACACACACACACACACACACACACACACACACACAGGAGAGAAGTAAGTTTCTAGCTCAGTCAAGCAGTCTGGGAGCTGCTGAATTTGAATCCACCAATCAGAGAGCCTGTGCACTTTTTCCCGCCAAAACAGGTGCACGCAGCACAGAGAGACACAGGATTTTGCAGTCTATTTCTCATAATGACGACTCCCCTCAAACAAATGACCATAATTTCCAACCGTAGGGGCTAGAACAGTCATTCTTACACCGTTTTGTTCAGAAGAGATGGGGAATCTTAAAGTGTTGACAATTTATCATTAAAATATGAATTATTAAAGATATTTGACTTCTAATGCACCATAACTGAGTAGAGCAAAGCAAAACTGCCTTGACTTGCCCTCAAACAACGCTTTCTAACTCTAAATCTATTTGGAGTATCAATATCATTCTTTCACCGTAAGAGACAGCAGGCTTTGGTGAACAGTCATGGAAATTTTCAGGTCTCTGTGGAAATCCATCAAAAAGATATGACGAGAGAAAAAAGTGCCTCATTTCCAGAGTTTGAAATCTGAAGAAATCTGAGCGAAGGACTAATTTCTACCCTCAAACAAACCCAATTCATGGCCAAATGGTAATAGGTGAGAAAGAAATTCTTGAATTGTGAGCGTCAGGAGTGTCTGAAGATATATTGGGACAAGCCTTATGTCTTAATTTTCGCTTCGTTAAGGAGATATGGCGATTGAAATGCCTCTCATTACAGAAATCAAGCGGTGATTTTGAACAAACTCTCCATTGACTTTCTATGGAGAGTTTCCAGACTTTGTGTTGGTCTGAGGAGATTTGCCAAAATTCTATAAATCTCACAACAATGATAGTGACATTTTCTGAAAGCCAGCAAAAATACCTACGTTTTGATGTATAATTTGTGGGTTGAGTGAAAATTGAGCAAGTAGCAAGAAGTTGTTCGGACATGAAGAGAAGATTGCGAAACCTACAGTGGCACACTGAGAAGCCAAGTGCATAGCAACCATAACAACGCATGTATTTTGTGAAAATCACAATTTTGAAACTCAAAACTTAAAGAATGATAAGATGAAAACCGTAACAGATATGAAAAAGCTGAATCATCCATGAATAGCCCAATAATTTGTGAACATTTTAAAGTTTAAATGGAGTTTCTATGTGAAAGTATGAAAAAGTAGTTAAGTTTCAAAAAACGAGCAAGTTTTAGCAGAATTGCAGAAGTTTCCATTCATTTCAATGGGACAAATTAAAGGAAAAAAGCTTAATATTTTAAAAAGTATAATAGCAGAAAATACCAAAAGTCATTGCCGGAAAGAGCAAAAATAGCAGAATAGTTTAAAATTTGAACGGTGAAAATCGGCTGAAAATTGTGGAAGTAGATCCACATGCAAAAAACGACGGAAGCAACTTGAAGAATAATAATAATAAAGTAGAATAATAAAGAATAAAGAGAAACAGGAACTCAATAGTGTGGATGCCTAAAGCATCCACACAATAACTAGAGAAAATTTGCATTTGCGAAAAGCTGAAGCTTTCTGCTGAAACTAGCTGAAAAAGCTGAAAAGTTGCAGAAATTGTAAAAACTTTGCAGAAGCAAAGGAACTTTGCTAAAATGTAGTAACTTAGCAGAACTGCAATATCTTAGAGGAAACATAATACTTGGCAGAAATACAATAGCATAGCAGAACTTAGCAGAAATATTGTAACTGACCAGAAACACGATAACTTCTCAAAAATACAAGAATTTAGGAGAAATACTATAAGATAACAGAAAGAATATATTTAGCCAAACATTCTTAAACATTACAGAAATACTATGATTTAGAGAAACAGTACAACATAGCAGAAATGCTGTGATTTACCAGAGACACTGTAATATACTATGAATATTGTAATTTTATATAAATACTATGTTTTAGCAAAAATATAAAGTTTAGCACAAATATTATAATATAGCAGAAACACTATTCTATAGCAGAAATGCTATATTTAGAAAGAATAATAATAATAAATAGAAAAATTGGAAAAGCAAAATTTAGCTGAAAAATCCTGAACATGCTAAGGGTAATAAAATGATTTAGAAATGAAAATAAAATGAGCAAAAAAGTATAACAGTGAAAATATTGGAAAGGTAAATGGATAAGCTGAAAAAAGAAACATGGTTAAGACACACTCAAAACTAATTTTTGTTCACCTGTGAAAAATAAAATAAAATTCATTTAGAAAAAAATATAAATAAGAAAAGCCAACAGATACACAAAACTCTATGGATACACAAATCACCAAATACACAGAAAATCAAATATGGATACACAAATGTACAGTGAGAGACACACACAAACAGGGTCCAATTCAGTCAACCAGTCTAAATATATTATATTTTATCCACCAATGAGATGCTGCCCATAAAAAGGTCTTTGTGTCTTTCTCTCTCTCTCTCTCTCTCTCTCTCTCTCTCTCACACACACACACACACACACACACACACACACACACACACACACACACAGCAGCAGCAGTAAGCAGCAGCTCAGTCAAGCAGCCTGGGAGCTGCTGAATTTGAATCCACCAATCAGAGAGCTGTGCACTTTGTCCCGCCAAAACAGGTGCATTTGGCACAGAGTTGTGTGCTTTTGCAGTCAAACTGGTCATAATGCGACTCCACATGCACAAATGACCAGGATTTTGCAGTCTAAAACAGTCATAGTGAGACCATTTTCCTCAAACAAACAGCCATGAAATACCTAACCATTGTAGGGGCTAAAACATATCAGAGATATGAGACATAGATGATTTGTTCAGAAGACATGGGGAATATGCAAATGTTGACCATTTAAAATACAAATATGAAATATTAAGATATATGCCAGGATAGATGATTGGTGGCTGGGAAGCAATGAAGGTCCCAATATGCAAATTTAAATGTGCCAGGACTCAGATATGATTGGCTGGCTGGGAAGCCGTGCATGACTTGATATGTCAATTTGAAAATTACAGTCCTCACAGAGGATTGGCTTCCTGAGGAGCTGGCAGGAATACATAGAAATACTATGATTACCCAGAAATACTGCGTTTAGTAGAAATACTATGTTTTAGCACAAATACTATAATTAAGCAGAAATATTATATTAAGTACAAATCCTATAAAATAGCAGAAATAGTATGATTTAGCACAAATGCTGTATTTAGCACAAATCTTATAAAATAGCAGAAATAGTATGATTTAGCAGAAATGCTGTATTTAGCACAAATACTGAAAAGCAGCACAAATGCTATGACTTAGCACAATAGTAATAACTTAAATAGAAAAATTGGAAAAGCAAAATGGACAGCTGCAAAAAGTCCCACAAGCACAGAGAGACACACACAGGATCAAATTCAGTCAACCAGTCCAAATATATTGAATTTAAATCATACAATAAGATGCTCCAATAAAAACTCTCTCTCTCTCTCTCTCTCTCTCTCACACACACACACACACACACACACACACACACACACACACACACACACACACACACAGACACACACAGGAGAAGTTTCTAGTTTAGCTCAGTCAAGCAGCCTGGGAGCTGCTGAATTTGAATCCACCAATCAGAGAGGCTGTGTACTTTTTCCCGCCAAAACAGGTGCAGCCGTTTTACACACAGAGCACAGAGACAGGATTTCTGCAGTGAATTTCTCATAGTGAGGATTCCTCTCAAACAAATGGCCATAATTTCCCAACCGTAGGGGCTAGAACAGTCATTCTTACACCGTTTTGTTCAGAAGAGATGGGGAATCTTCCAGTGTCAACGATTTATCATTAAAATATGAATTATTGACAATATTTGACTTCTAATGCACCATAACTGAGTAGAGGCAAGCAAAATCTGCCTTGACTTGCCCTCAAACAACGCTTTCTAACTCTAAATCTATTTGGAGTATCGATATCATTCTTTCACCGTAAGAGACAGCAGGCTTTGGTGAACAGTCATGGAAATTTTCAGGTCTCTGTGGAAATCTATCAAAAGATATGACGAGAGAAAAAGTGTCTCATTTCCAGAGTTTGAAATCTGAAGAAATCTGAGTGAAGGACGAATTTCCTACCCTCAAACAAGTCTAACTCATGGCCAAATGGTAATAGATGAGAAAGAAATTCTTGAATTGTGAGCATCAGGAGTGTCTGAAGATATATTGGGACAAGCCTCATGTCTTAACTTTGCTTCGTTAAGGAGATATGGCGATTCAAAATGCCTCTCATTACAGAAATCAAGCGATGATTTTGAACAAACTCTCCATTGACTTTCTATGGAGAGTTTTGAGACTTTGTGTTGGTCTGAGGAGATTTGCCAAAATTCTATAAATCTCACAACAATGATGGTAACATTTTCTGAAAGCCAGCAAAAAAATACCTACGTTTTGATGTATAATTTGTGTGGGTTAAGTGAAAATTGAGCAAGTAGCAAGAAGTTGTTCGGACATGAAGAGAAAATTGCCAAAAGGTACAGTGGCTCACTTAGAACCAACTGCATAGCAACCATAACAACGCATGTATTTTGTGAAAAATCACAATTTTGAAACTCAAAACTTAAAGAGGGATAAGATGAAAATGGTAACAGATATGAAAAAGCTGAATCATTCATGAATAGCCCAATAATTTCTGAACATTTTAAAATTTGAATGGTTGTTCTAGGCGAAAGTATGAGAACGTAGTTAAGTTTCAAAACAAGCAAGTTTTAGCAGAATTGTGAAAGTTTTCCATTCATTTCAATGGGACAAATTAAAGGAAAAAACTTAATATTTTAAAAAGTATAAGAGCAGAAAATACCAAAAATCATTGCCGGAAAGAGCAAAAATAGCAGAATAGTTTAAAATTTGAACGGTGAAAATAGCACAAAAATTGTGGAAGTAGTTCTTAAAAGCATCACACAATTTGCATTCTCCTGAAAATGCTGTGTGGATGCCATAACGCTGAAGCTGTCTGCTGAAAATGACTGAAAAAGATGAAAAGCTGCAAAAATTGTATGGCAGTAAAGAAACTGAAAAATTCTGCTGAAAACAGAGTGAAGAAGCAGAATCTTTTGCTGAAAAAAGAGTTGAAAAGGCAAAGATTCTGCTTAAAAGCGTGGTAAGAAGGTTCAAATTTGTACTGAAGAGGTGAAAAAAAAGTTTCTTCTGAAATGAGCAGAAGATACTGAGATTTGTACTGATAAGAGATGAAAGGCTGAAAATTGTGCTTAAAATAGGTGAATCAGCAGAATTTCTACTGAAAAGAGGTAAAGTTGTAGAACGTTGCACTGAAAACAGGTGAATCAGTAGAATTTCTGCTAAAAAGAGATTTCTGCTAAAAACAACCGAAAAAGCTGGTATTTGTGCTGAAAAGGGATGAAAAACTCACAATTCTGCTGAAGCAGGATGAAGAAGAGGTGTTGGGGTCTTGAGAAGAGTTAAATAAGTTGAACTGATATGGTTGGGTACAAATACTATGATTTGGCAATAATACTGCGTTTTAGCACAACTACTGAGATTTGATTGAAATACTATGTTTTAGAAGAAATATTATGACTTTGTGCAAATACAATGTTTTGGCACAAATACTATGATTTGGTTGGAATGCTATGATTTGAAACAAATACTATGATTTGGCAGAAATACTATTATTTAGTAGAAATACTATGATTTACCAGAAATACTATGTTTCTCCAAAAATACTATGATTTTGCAGAAATACTATGCCTTAGTAGTAATACTTTAACATAACAGATATATGATGATTTTGCAGACATTCTGGTTTTACACAAATACTATAATGTGGCAGAAATACTATGTTTTAGCACAAATACTATGATTTGCTATAAATACTATGATTTGGCACATATACTTCATTCAGCAGATATACTATAACAAAACAGAAAGTTGCAGACAGTCTATTTTTTTTCCACGAATAGCACAATATGGCAGAAATACTATGATTGGGCAGAAATACTATGTTTCAGTACAAATACCATGATTTGGCATTAATACTGCGTTTTAGCACACCTGCTGAGATTTGATTGAAATACTATGATTTAGAAGAAATACTATGACTTCATTACAAATACTATGTTTTGGTTCGAATACTATGATTTGCATCAAATACTATGATTTGGCACAAGTACCATGATTTAGTACAAATAATACGATGTCTCTCAAATACTATGAAATTGCAGTGATACTATGATTTTGAAGGAATACTATGATTTGGTAGAAATACTATGCCTTAGTAGTAATACTATAACATAAAAGATATACTGTGATTTTGCAGACATAGTATGTTTTGCACAAATACTACGATTTCGCTCAAATACTATGGAATTGCAGTAATACTATGATTTGGAATACTATGATTTGGTAGGAATACTATGCCTTAGTAGTAATACTATAACATAACAGATATACTATGATTTTGCAGAAATTCTATGTTTTTGCACAAATACTACAATTTGGCAAGAAATACTATGTTTGGGCAGTAATACTATGATTTGCTATAAATACTATGATTTGGCACATATACTATAATCAGCAGATATACTATAACATAACAGAAATTCTACGACTTAGTAGTAACACTATAACAGAAATTTTAACTGGACACAAATAACATGATTTGCCCCAAAACCATGATTTGGCAAAAAATACCATGATTTGGCACAAAACGATGATATTGCAGAAATACTATGATTGGGTACAAATACTATGATTTGGCACAAGTACTATGAATTAGTACAAATACTATGATTTTGCAGAAATACTATGATTTAGCAGAAATACTATGTTTTAACATAAATAATATCTTTTGACAGAAATTTCTGCTAAAGGTACTATTTCTGCTTTTTAGCAGAAATACTGTAATTTTGCATAAACACTATGATTTGGGATAAATACTATGATTTGGCAGATATACTATATTCAGCAAATATACTATAACATAACAGACATTCCTCCACTTAGTAGTAATCTCATAACATAAAATAAATATTATGGTTCTGCCCCAAAACCATGATTTGGTACAAATACCATGATTTTTCAAAAAATACTATGATTTAGCAGAAATACTATGATTGAGCAGAAGTACTAAGATGTAGTAGAAGTACTTTGATTTAGCACAAATACTATTATGGAGGAGTAATACTTTAACATGGGAGAAATATTGATACACACACACACATACACAGAGAGCAAAGTGAACAGGGGCTGTTAAGAGTCTGTGCTTGGTATATCTAGGTCAGCTAAATTGGCTGCACCTGCTGTAATCAGCACTTACACACACAGACACAGAGAGAGCTATGGGTTTTCTTCAGTGTATTTCTCACATTCAGGATTCCTCTAGAACAAATGGCCATAATTTGCTAACAGTAGGAGATAGAACGGTCATTCTGACACTGTTTTGTTCAGAAGAGATGGGGGAATCTGGAGGTCTTCATAATTCAGAGATAAAATATAAATTATTAAAGATATATGACTTGTAATACACTGTAACTGAGTAGAGGCAAAGCAAAACTGCCTTGACTTGCCCTCAAACAACGTTTTCTAACTCTAAATCTATATGGAGCATCAAAATCATTCTTTCACCGTAAGAAACAGCAGGCTTTGGTGAACAGTCATGGAAATTTTCAGGTCTCTGTTTAAATCCATCACAAAGATATGACGAGAGAAAAAAGTGCCTCATTTCCAGAGTTTGAAATCTGAAGAAATCTGAGCGAGGGACAAATTTCCTATCCTCAAACAAGTGTAATTCATGGCCAAACGGTAATAGGTGAGGAAAAATTCTTGAATTGTGAGCATCAGGGATGCCTGAAGATATATTGGCACAAGCGTCATGTCTCAACTTTGTTTCGTTAAGGAGATATGACGATTTGAAAATGCCTCTCATTAGAGAATTCCAGCGCTGATTTTGAAGAAACTCTCCATTGAGTTTCTATGGAGAGTTTTGAGACTTTATGTTACTCTGAGGAGATTTGCAAAAAGTCTATAAGTCCCACAACAATGATAGTGACATTTTCTGAATGCCAGCAAAAATACCTACGTTTTGATGTATAATTTGTGGGGGTTGAGTGGAAATTGAGCGAGTAGCAAGAAGTTGTTCAGACATGAAGTGAAAATTCAGAAAGGACAGTGCACACTCTGAGTTAATTGCATAGCAACCATAACAACGCATGTATTTTCTGAAAAATCACAATTTTGCAACTGAAAACTTAAAGAGGTATAAAATTAAAAAGGTAGAAGATCTGAAAAAGCTGAATCAGACAGGAATAGCCCAATAGTCTGAGAACATTTTAAAGTTTGAATGGAGTTTCTAGGTGAAAGTATGACAAAGTAGTTAAGTTTCAAAAACAAGCAAGTTTTAGCAGAATTGTGGAAGTTTTCCATTCATTTCAATGGGACAAATTAAAGGAAAAAAGTGTAATATTTTAAAAAGTATAAGAGTAATAAACACCAAAAGTCATAGCACACATTAGCAGAAAGAGCAGAACAGTTTAGAGTTTGAACTGGAGAAAATCGGCTGAAAACTGAGGCAGTAGATAGCGGCAAAAACGACGGAAGCAACCAGAAGAATAATAATAAAGAACTAGAAAAATTTGCATTTCCTGCGAAAATGCTGTGTGTGGATATACTAACGCTGAAGCTGTCTGCTGAAAATGACTGAAAAGATGAAAAGCTGCAAAAATTGTATGGCAGTAAAGAAACTGAAAAATTCTGCTAAATACACGTGAGAAAACAGAAACTTTTGCTGAAAAGAGGTGGAAAGGCAATGATTCTGCTTAAAAGGTGTAAAGAAGTTCAAATTTGTACTGAAAAGAGGAGAGGTGAAAAGGTTTCTTCTGAAATGAGGAGAAGATACTGAGATTTGTACTGATAAAAATGACTGAAAAAGATGAAAAGCTGCAAAAATTGTATGGCAGTAAAGAAACTGAAAAATTCTTCTAAATACACGTGAAAAAAACAGAAACTTTTGCTGAAAAGAGGTGGAAAGGCAATGATTCTGCTTAAAAGGTGTAAAGAAGTTCAAATTTGTACTGAAAGAGGAGAGGTGAAAAGGTTTCTTCTGAAATGAGTAGAAGATACTGAGATTTGTACTGATAAGAGGTGAAAGGCTGAAAATTCTGCTTAAAATAGGTGAATCAGCAGAATTTCTACTGAAAAGAGGTAAAAAGTAGTTGCACTGAAAAAAAGGTGAATCAGCAGAATGTCTGCTGAAAAGAGATTTCTGTTGAAAACACCTGAAAATCTGGGATTTGTGCTGAAAAGGGGTGAAAAAACTCACAATTCTGCTGAAACGGGGTGAAGAAGAGGTGTTTGGCTGTTGAGAAGAGTTAAATAAGTTGAACTGACAAATGTGATGATATGGCACAAATACTATGATTGGGTACAAATACTATAATTTGGCACAAGTACTATGATTTAGTACAAATACTATGATTTGGCAAAAATAGTATGACTTGGCAATAATACTGAATTTTAGCACAACTACTGAGATTTGATTGAAATACTATGATTTAGAAAAGATGTTATAACTTTGTACAAATACACTGTTTTGGCACAAATAATATGATTTGGTTCAGATGCTATGATTTGAAACAAATACTATGATTTGGGAGAAATACTATTATTTAGTTGAAATACTATGATTTTCCAGAAATACTATGCCTTAGTAGTAATACTATAACATAACAGATATATGATGATTTTGCAGACATTCTGGTTTTACACAAATACTATAATGTGGCAGAAATACTATGTTTTAGCACAAATACTATGATTTGCTATAAATACTATGATTTGGCACATATACTGTATTCAGCAGATATACTATAACAAAATAGAGAGTCTACGACTTAGTAATAATACTATAACATAATAGATATACTATGATTTTGCAGACAGTCTATGTTTTGCACAACTAGCACAATGTGGCAGAAATACTATGATTTGGCACAAGTACTATGATTTAGTAGAAATTCTCTTTTGGCACAAATACTATGTTTCAGTACAAATACTATGATTTGGCAATAATACTGCGTTTCAGCACAGCTACTGAGATTTGACTGAAATGCTATGATTTAAAAGAAATACTATGATTTCATTACAAATACTATGTTTTGGTTCGAATACTATGATTTGCAAAAAATAGTATGATTTGCACAAGTACCATGATTTAGGACAAATACTAAGAATTGGCAGAAATACTATGCCTTAGTAGTAATACTATAACATAACAGATATACTGTGGTTTAGCAGACATAGTATGTTTTTGAACAAATACTGCGATTTTGCTTAAATACTATGAAATTGCAGTAATACTATGATTTTGAAGGAATACTATATATAGGTAGAAATACTATGCCTTAGTAGTAATACTATAACATAACAGATATACTGTGATTTTGCAGACATAGAATTTTTGCACAAATACTACGATTTTGCTCAAATACTATGAAATTGCAGTAATACTATGATTTTGAAGGAATACTATGATTAGGTAGAAATACTATGCCTTAGTAGTAATACTATAACATAACACACATACTGTGATTTAACAGACAATTTGTTTTTGCAAAAATAATACGATGTCGCTCAAATACTATAAAATTGCAGTGATACTTTGATTTTGAAGGAATACTATGATTTGGTAGAAATACTATGCCTTAGTAGTAATACTATAACATAACAGATATACTGTGGTTTAGCAGACATAGTATGTTTTTGCACAAATACTGCGATTTTGCTTAAATACTATGAAATTGCAGTAATACTATGATTTTGAAGGAATACTATGATGTGGTAGAAATACTATGCCTTAGTAGTAATACTATAACATAACAGTTATACTGATTTTGCAGACACAGCATGTTTTTGCACAAATACTACGATTTTGCTCAAATACTATGAAACTACAGTAACACTATCATGTTGAAGGAATACTTTGATTTGGTAGAAATACTATGCCTTAGTAGTAATACTATAATATAACAGATATACTGTGATTTTGCAGACATAGTATGTGTTTGCACAAATACTACGATTTTGCTCAAATACTATGAAATTGCAGTAATACTATGATTTTGAAGGAATACTTTGATTTGTTAGAAATACTATGCCTTAGTAGTAATACTATAACATAACAGATATACTGTGATTTAGCAGACATAGTATGTTTTTGCACAAATACTACAATTTGGCAAGAAATACTATGTTTGGGCACAAATACTATGATTTGCTATAAATACTATGATTTGGCACATATACTATAATCAGCAGATATACTATAACATAACAGAAATTCTACGACTTAGTAGTAATACTATAACATAACAGAAATTTTAATTGGGCACAAATACCATGATTTGACAAAAAAAATACCATGATTTGGCACAAATACAATGATTTGGCAGAAATACTATGATTGGGTACAAATACTATGATTTGGCACAAGTACTATGACTTAGTACAAATACTATGATTTGGCACAAATACTATGATTTAGCAGAAATACTATGTTTTAACATAAATAATATCTTTTGACAGAAATTTCTGCTAAAGGTGCTATTTCTGCTTTTTAGCAGAAATACTGTAATTTTGCACAAATACTATGATTTGGGATAAATACTATGATTTGGCAGATGTACTATATATTCAGCACATATACTATAACATAACAGAAATACCTCCACCTACTAGTAATAGTATAACATATCAGAAATGTCATGATTTGACACAAAAACCATGATTTGGCACAAATACCATGATTTGGCAAAAATACTATGATTACCCAGAATTACTATGATTGAGCAGAAGTACTAAGATGTAGTAGAAGTACTTTGATTTAGCACAAATACTATTATGGAGGAGTAATACTTTAACATGGGAGAAATATTGATACACACACACATACACAGAGCCTAAAGGGAACAGTGGCTGTTAAGAGTCTGGGCTTGGTATATCTAGGTCAGTTAAATTGGCTGCACCTGCTGTAATCAGCCCTTACACACACAGACACAGAGAGAAGTATGAGTCTTCTTCAGTGTATTTCTCACATTCAGGACTCCCCTCGAACAAATGGCCATAATTTCCTAACCGTAGGGGCTAGAATGCTCATTCTGACACCGTTTTGTTCAGAAGAGATGGGGAATCTGCAGGTCTTCATAATTCAGAGATAAACTATAAATTATTGAAGATATATGACTTGTAATACACTGTAACTGAGTAGAGGCAAAGCAAAACTGCCTTGACTTGCCCTCAAACAACGTTTTGTAACTCTAAATCTATATGGAGCATCAAAATCATTCTTTCACCGTAAGAAACAGCAGGCTTTGGTGAACAGTCATGGAAATTTTCAGGTCTCTGTGGAAATCCATCAAAAGATATGACGAGAGAAAAAAAGTGCCGCATTTCCAGAGTTTGAAATCTGAACAGATCTGAGCGAATGACCAATTTCCTACCCTCAAACAAGTGTAACTCATCTCAGAACGGTAATAGGTGAGAAAAACTTCTTGAATTGTGAGCATCAGGAGTGTCTGAAGATATATTTGCACAAGCCTCATGTCTCAACTTTGTTTCGTTAAGGAGATATGACGATTTGAAAATGCCTCTCATTAGAGAATTCCAGCGCTGATTTTGAAGAAACTCTCCATTGAGTTTCTATGGAGAGTTTTCAGACTTTGTGTTACTCTGAGGAGATTTGCAAAACATCTATAAGTCCCACAACAATGATAGTGACATTTTCTGAAAGCCAGCAAAAATACCTACGTTTTGATGTATAATTTGTGGGGTTGAGTGGAAATTGAGCGAGTAGCATGAAGTTGTTCAGACAAGTGGTGAAAATTCAGAAAGTTTCACTGTCCACTCTGAGTTAATTGCATAGCAACCATAACAACGCATGTATTTTCTGAAAAATCACAATTTTGCAACTGAAAACTTAAAAGAGATAAGATTTAAACGGTAGAAGGTCTGAAAAAGCTGAATCAGACAGGAATAGCCCAATAATCTGAGAACATTTTAAAGTTTGAATGGAGTTTCTGGGTGAAAGTATGACAAAGTAGTTAAGTTTCAAAAAAAAACAAGCAAGTTTTAGCAGAATTTCTGAAGATTTCCATTCATTTCAATGGGACAAATTAAAGGAAAAAAAGTGTAATATTTTTAAAAGTATAATAGTAATAAACACCAAAAGTCATAGCCTACGTCAGCAGAAAGAGCAGAACAGTATAGAGTTTGAACGGTGAAAATCGGCTGAAAACTGAAGCAGTAGTTAAGCGGCAAAAAACGTACGGAAGCAACCAGAATAAAGTATAATAAAGAATAAAGAGAAACAGGAACTCAATAGTGTGGAAGCCCTTTAGGGCATCCACACAATAAAGAGAAACAGGAACTCAATAGTGTGGAAGTTTTAGGGCATCCACACAACTAGAAAAATTTGCATTTCCTGCGAAAATGCAGTGTGGATGCTGGAACGCTGAAGCTGTCAGCTGAAACTAGCTGAAAAGCTGAAAAGTTGCAGAAATTGTAAAAACTTTGCAGAAGCAAAGGAACGTTGCTAAAATGTAGTAACTTAGCAGAACTGCAATATCTTAGAGGAAACATAATACTTGGCAGAAATACAATAGCATAGCAGAACTTAGCAGAAATATTGTAACTTACCAGAAACACGATAACTTCCCAAAAATACAAGAATTTCGGAGAAATAGTATAAGATAACAGAAAGAATATATTTAGCCAAACATTCTTAAACATTACAGAAATACTACTCTATAGCAGAAATGATATATTTAGAAAGAAAAATATAATATAGTAGAAATACTATGATTTAGCAGAAATCCTACAATATAGCTCAATAACAATGATTTAGAACAGATACTATGATTGAGCAGAATAGTAATAACTTAAGTGAAAATATTGAAAGGTAAAATGACAAGCTGAATAAAAGGAACATGGTTAAGTTTGCTCAAAACTAATTTTTGTTCACCTGTGAAAAATAAAATAAAAATACATTTAGAAATACAAATAAGAACAGCCAACAGATACACACAAAATTAAATATGGATACACAAATCAACAAATACACACAAAATCAAATATGGATACACAAATGTACAGAGAGAGACACACACACAGGGTCTATGCCAGTCAACCAGTCTGAATATATTATATTTTTATCCAACAATGAGATGCTGCCCTAAAGGGCTTTGTGTGTGTCTTTTCTCTCTCTCTCTCTCTCACACACACACACACACACACACACACACACACACACACACACACACACACACACACACACACACACACACACACACAAGATCCAATTCAGTCAACCAGTCTAAATATATTGATTTTGAATCTTACAATGAGATCATCCCATAACAAGCCTTCTCTCTCTCTCTCTCTCTCTCTCTCTCTCTCACACACACACACACACACAAGATCCAATTCAGTCAACCAGTCTAAATATATTGAATTTAAATCTTACAATGAGATCATCCCATAACAAGCCTTTCTCTCTCTCTCTCTCTCTCTCTCTCTCTCTCTCTCTCTCTGTCACACACACACACACACACAAGATCCAATTCAGTCAACCAGTCTAAATATATTGAATTTAAATCTTACAATGAGATCATCCCATAACAAGCCTTTCTCTCTCTCTCTCTCTCTCTCTCTCTCTCTCTCTGTCACACACACACACACACAAGATCCAATTCAGTCAACCAGTCTAAATATATTGATTTTGAATCTTACAATGAGATCATCCGATAAAAAGGCTTTCTCTCTCTCCCTCTCTCTCTCTCTCCCTCTCTCTCTCTCTCCCTCTCTCTCTCTCTGTCACACACACACACAAGATCCAATTCAATCAACCAGTCTAAATATATTGATTTTGAATCTTACAATGAGATCATCCCATAAAAAGGCTTTCTCTCTCTCTCTCTCTCTCTCTCTCTCACACACACACACACACACACACACACACACACAAGACCCAATTCAGTCAACCAGTCTAAATATATTGATTTTGAATCTTACAATGAGATCATCCCATAAAAGGCTTTTCTCTCTCTCTCTCTCTCTCTCTCTCTCTCTTTCTGTCACACACACACTCACACACACACACACACACACACACACACACACACACACACACACACACACACACACACAGGAGAGAGAAGTAAGTTTTAGCTCAGTCAAGCAGCCTGGGAGCTGCTGAATTTGAATCCACCAATCAGAGAGCCTGTGCACTTTTTTCCCGCCAAAACAGGTGCACGCAGCACAGAGAGACACAGGATTTTTGCAGTCTATTTCTCATAATGATGACCCCTCAAACAAATGACCATAATTTCCTAAATCAGGGGCTAGAACGGTCATTCTTACAACCGCTTTGTTCAGAAGAGATGGGGAATCTTAAAGTGTTGACAATTTATCATTAAAATATGAATTATTAAAGATATTTGACTTCTAATGCACCATAACTGAGTAGAACAAAGCAAAACTGCCTTGACTTGCCCTCAAACAACGCTTTCTAACTCTAAATCTATTTGGAGTATCAATATCATTTTTCACCGTAAGAGACAGCAGGCTTTGGTGAACAGTCATGGAAATTTTCAGGTCTCTGTGGAAATACATCAAAAGATATGACGAGAGAAAAAGTGCATCATTTCCAGAGTTTGAAATCTGAAGAAATCTGAGCGAAGGACGAATTTCCTACCCTCAAACAAGTCTAACTCATTTCCGAACGGTAATAGGTGAGAAAGAAATTCTTGAATTGTGAGCATCAGGAGTGTCTGAAGATATACTGGGACAAGCCTCATGTTTTAACGTCGCTTTGTTGAGGAGATATGGCGATTCGAATATGCCTCTCATTACAAAAATCAAGCGGTGATTTTGAACAAACTCTCCATTGACTTTCTATGGAGAGTTTTCCGACTTTGTGTTGGTCTGAGGAGATTTGCCAAAATTCTATAAATCTCACAACAATGATGGTGACATTTTCTGAAAGCCAGCAAAATACCTACGTTTTGATGTATAAATTGTGGAAGTTGAGTGAAAATTGAGCAAGTGGCAAGAAGTTGTTCGGAAATGAAGAGAAGATCATGAAACCTACAGTGGCACACTGGAAACCAAGTGCATAGCAACCATAACAACACATGTATTTTGTGAAAAATCACAAAGATGAAACTCAAAACTTGAAGAGGGATAAGATGAAAATGGTAACAGATATGAAAAAGCTGAATCAGACATGAATAGCCCAATAATTTGTGAACATTTTAAAGTTTGAATGGTTATTCTAGGCGAAAGTATGAGGAAGTAGTTCAGTTTCAAAACAAGTAAGTTTTAACAGAATTGCAGAAGTTTCCCATTCATTTCAATGGGACAAATTAAAGGAAAAAGCTTAATATTTTAAAAAGTATAATAGTATAAAATACCAAAAGATATAGCCGGAAAGGGAAAAATTAGCAGAATAGTTTAAAATTTGAACGGTGAAAATCGGCTGAAAATTGTGGAAGTAGATCCACGGCTAAAAACGCACGGAAACACCCGAATAATAACTAGAGAAAATTTGCATTTCCTGCGAAAATGCAGTGTGGATGCTGGAACGCTGAAGCTGTCAGCTGAAACTAGCTGAAAAAGCTGAAAAGTTGCAGAATTGTAAAAACTTTGCAGAAGCAAAGGAACGTTGCTAAAATGTAGTAACTTAGCAGAACTGCAATATCTTAGAGGAAACATAATACTTGGCAGAAATACAATAGCATAGCAAAACTTAGCAGAAATATTGTAACTTACCAGAAACACGATAACTTCCCAAAAATACAAGAATTTCGGAGAAATAGTATAAGATAACAGAAAGAATATATTTAGCCAAACATTCTTAAACATTACAGAAATACTACTCTATAGCAGAAATGATATATTTAGAAAGAAAAATATAATATAGTAGAAATACTATGATTTAGCAGAAATCCTACAATATAGCTCAATAACAATGATTTAGAACAGATACTATGATTGAGCAGAATAGTAATAACTTAAGTGAAAATATTGGAAAGGTAAAATGACAAGCTGAATAAAAAGGAACATGGTTAAGTTTGCTCAAAACTAATTCTTGTTCACCTGTGAAAAAATAAAATAAAAATACATTTAGAAATACAAATAAGAACAGCCAACAGATACACACAAAATTAAATATGGATACACAAATCAACAAATACACACAAAATCAAATATGGATACACAAATGTACAGAGAGAGACACAAACACAGGGTCTATGCCAGTCAACCAGTCTGAATATATTATATTTTTATCCAACAATGAGATGCTGCCCTAAAAAGGGCTTTTGTGTGTCTTTCTCTCTCTCTCTCTCTCTCTCTCACACACACACACACACACACACACACACTCAAACACTCACACACACACTCAAGCTCACACACACATGCGCACACACACACACACACACATAGCATCAGCAAGTGAACAGGGGCTGTTAACAGCATGTTTCTAGGTCAGTCAAACAGCTGTGAGATTCTCAATTTGAATCCACCAATCAGAGGGGCTGTGTGCTTTTTCCTGCCAAAACTGGTGCACCAAGTGCAGGCTTTTACAGCAGAGAGAGACAGGATTTTTGCAGTCTATTTCTCATAGTGAGCACTCCCCTCAAACAAACAGCCATAAATTCCTAATCAGAGGGGCTAAAACGGTCATTCTTAGACCGTTGTGTTCAGAAGACATGGGAGAATCTTGAAATGTTGACCATTTAAAATAAAAATATGAAATATCATAGATATATGACATAGATGATTGGTTGTCTTAGAAGCCATGATTGCCCCAATATGCAAATTTGAATGTGCAAGGCCTAAGATATGATTGGCTGGCTGGGAAGCCATGAAGGCAACAATATGCAAATTTGAATGTGCAAGCCCTCGGATATGATTGGTTGTCTTAGAAGCCATATAAAAGCAGTAAAACTGTACCATGATTTGGTAGAAAACTATAATTAATCAAAAATACTATATTTGGCAGAAATACTATTTTGTAGCAGAAACACTATATTTAGCACAAATCTGATGAAATAGAAGAAATAGTATGATTTAGCAGAAATGCTGTATTTACCACAAATACTGAAAGCAGCAGAAATGCTATGACTTAGCACAATAGTAATAACCTAAATAGAAAATTGGAAAAGCAAATGGACAGCTGAAAAAATCCTGAACATGCTAAGGGTCCCTCAAATGTAATTGTTAAATGAAAAAAAACCAGCAAAAAAAGTATAACAGTCACACAACCACAAATATGTACACATATGGTAACACACATGCACAGACAGACACACACAGGATCAAATTCAGTCAACCAGTCTAAATATATTGAATTTAAATCTTACAATGAGATCATCCCATAAAAGGCTCTCTCTCTCTCTCTCTCTCTGTGTCACACACACACACACACACACACACACACACAAGATCCAATTCAGTCAACCAGTCTAAATATATTGAATTTGAATCTTCCAATGAGATCATCCCATAAAAAGGCTTTTCTCTCGCTCTCTCTGTCTCTGTCACACACACACACACACACACACACACACACACACACACACACACACACACACACACACACAAGATCCAATTCAGTCAACCAGTCTAAATATATTGAATTTAAATCTTACAATCAGAGATCATCCCATAAAAGGCTTTCTCTCTCTCTCTCTCTCTCACACACACACACACACACACACACACACACACACACACACAAGATCCAATTCAGTCAACCAGTCTAAATATATTGAATTTGAATCTTACAATGAGATCATCCCATAAAAGGCTTTTCTCTCTCTCTCTCCCTCTCTCTCACACACACACACACACACACACACACACACACACAAGATTAAATTCAGTCAGCCAGTCTAAATATATAGAATTTAAATCTTACAATGAGATCATCCCATAAAAAGGCTTTCTCTCTCTCTCTCTCTCTCACACACACACACACACACACACACACACACACACACACACACACACACACACACACACAAGATTAAATTCAGTCAACCAGTCTAAATATATTGAATTTAATCTTACAATCAGAGATCATCCCATAAAAGGCTTTCTCTCTCTCTCTCTCTCTCTCTCTCTCTCTCTCACACACACACACACACACACACACACACACACACACACACACACACACAAGATTCAATTCAGTCAACCAGTCTAAATATATTGAATTTGAATCTTACAATGAGATCATCCCATAAAAAGCCTTTCTCTGCCTCTCTCTCTCTCTATCACACACACACACACACACACACACACACACACACACACAAGATCCAATTCAGTCAACCAGTCTAAATATATTGAATTTGAATCTTCCAATGAGATCATCCCATAAAAGGCTTTCTCTCTCGCTCTCTCTCTGTCTCTGTCACACACACACACACACACACACACACACACACACACACACACACACACACACACAAGATCCAATTCCGTCAACCAGTCTAAATATATTGAATTTGAATCTTACAATGAGATCATCCCATAAAAGGCTTTTCTCTTCTCTCTCTCTCTGTCACACACACACACACACACACACACACACACACACAAGATCGAATTCAGTCAACCAGTCTAAATATATTGAATTTAAATCTTACAATGAGATCATCCCATAAAAGACTCTCTCTCTCTCTCTGTCACACACACACACACACACACACACACACACACACACACACACACACACACACACACACACACACAAGATCCAATTCGTCAACCAGTCTAAATATATTGAATTTGAATCTTACAATGAGATCATCCCATAAAAAGGCTTTCTCTCTCTCTCTCTGTCACACACACACACACACACACACACACACACACACACACACACACACACACACACACACACACAAGATCCAATTCGTCAACCAGTCTAAATATATTGAATTTGAATCTTACAATGAGATCATCCCATAAAAGGCTTTCTCTCTCTCTCTCTCTCTCACACACACACACACACACACACACACACACACAAGATCCAATTCAGTCAACCAGTCTAAATATATTGAATTTAAATCTTACAATGAAAAGGCTCTCTCTCTCTCTCTCCTCTCTCTGTCTCACACACACACACACACACACACACACAAGATCCAATTCAGTTAACCAGTCTAAATATATTGAATTTGAATCTTACAATGAGATTATCCCATAAAAGGCTTTTCTCTCTCTCGCTCTCTCTCTCTCTCTCTCTCACACACACACACACACACACACACACACACACACAGGAGAGAGAAGTAAGTTTCAGCTCAGTCAAGCAGCCTGGGAGCTGCTGAATTTGAATCCACCAATCAGAGAGCCTGTGCACTTTTTCCCGCCAAAACAGGTGCAGCCGTTTTTACACACACAGAGCACAGAGACAGGATTTCTGCAGTGAATTTCTCATAGTGAGGATTCCTCTCAAACAAATGGCCATAATTTCCTAACCGTAGGGGCTAGCACGGTCATTCTTACACCGTTTTGTTCAGAAGAGATGGGGAATCTTACAGTGTTGACAATTTATCATTAAAATATGAATTTTTAAAGATATTTGACTTGTAATGCACCATAACTGAGTAGAGGCGAAGCAAAAACTGCCTTGACCTGCCCTCAAACAACGCTTTCTAACTCTAAATCTATTTGGAGTATCAATATCATTCTTTCACCGTAAGAGACAGCAGGCTTTGGTGAACAATCATGGAAATTTTCAGGTCTCTGTGGAAATCCAAAAAAAAGATATGACGAGAGAAAAAAGTGGTTCATTTCCAGAGTTTGAAATCTGAAGAAATCTGAGCGAGGGATGAATTTCCTACCCTCAAACAAGTCTAACTCATTTCAGAACGGTAATAGGTGAGAAAGAAATTCTTGAATTGTGAGCGTCAGGAGTGTCTGAAGATATACTGGGACAAGCCTCATGTTTTAACTTCGCTTCGTTAAGGAGATATGACGATTCGAATATGCCTCTCATTACAGAAATCAAGCGATGATTTTGAACAAGCTCTCCATTGACTTTCTATGGAGAGTTTTCAGACTTTGTGTTGGTCTGAGGAGATTTGCCAAAATTCTATAAATCTCACAACCATGATAGTGACATTTTCGGAAAGCCAGCAAAAATACCTACGTTTTGATGTATAATTTGTGGAAGTTGAGTGAAAATTGAGCAAGTAGCAAGAAGTTGTTCGGACATGAAGAGAAGACTGCGAAACCTTCAGTGGCACACTGGAAGCCAAGTGCATAGCAACCATAACAACGCATGTATTTTGTGAAAAATCACAATTTTGCAACTCAAAACTTTAAGAGGCATAAAAGTAAAACGGTGAAAGATTTGAAAAAGCTGATTTATTCCTGAATAGCCCAATAATTTGAGAACATTTTAAAGTTTGAATGGTTGTTCTACGTGAACGTAGGAAAAAGTAGTTAAGTTTCAAAAACAAGCAAGTTTTAGCAGAATTGTGGAAGTTTCCCATTCATTTCAATGGGACAAATTAAAGGAAAAAAGCTTAATATTTTAAAAAGTATAATAGTATAAAATACCAAAAGATATAGCCGGAAAGAGCAAAAATAGCAGAATAGTTTAAAATTTGAACGGTGAAAATCGGCTGAAAATTGTGGAAGTAGATCCACGGCGAAAAGTGTACGGAAACACCAAGAATAATAAAGAATAAAGAGAAACAGGAACTCAATAGTGTGGATGCCTCCAGCATCCACACAATAAAGATAAAGAATAAAGAGAAACAGGAACTCAATAGTGTGGATGCTTAACCAGCATCCACACAACTAGAAAAATCTGCATTTCCTGCGAAAATGCTGTGTGGATGCCTTAACGCTGAAGCTGTCTGCTGAAAATGACTGAAAAAGATGAAAAGCTTCTAAAAATTGTATGGCAGTAAAGAAACTGAAAAATTCTGCTGAAAAAGAGCTGAAGAAGCAGAATTTTTGCTGAAAAAAGGTGAAAAGGCAAAGATTCTGCTTAAAAGGGGTAAAGAAATTTGTACTGAAAAGAGGTGAAAAGTTTCTTCTGAAATGACCAGAAGATACTGAGACTTGTACTGATAAGAGGTGAAAGGCTGAAAATTCTGCTTAAAATAGGTGAATCAGCAGAATTTCAACTGAAAACAGGTAAAGAAGTAGAAAGTTGCACTGAAAACAGGTGAAACAGCAGAATTTCTGCTAAAAACAGATTTCTGCTGAAAACACCTGAAAAAGCCGGGATTTGTGTTGAAAAGGGGTGACGAAACTCACAATTCTGCTGAAACTGGGTGAAGAAGAGGTGTTGTGGTCTTGAGAAGAGTTAAATAAGTTGAACTGATATGTTTGGGTACAAATACTATGATTTGGCAATAATACTGCGTTTTAGCACAACTACTGAGATTTGATTAAAATATTATGACTTTGTACAAATACAATGTTTTGGCACAAATACTATGATTTAGTTCGAATGCTATGATTTGAAACAAATACTATAATTTACCAGAAATACTATGTTCCTGCAAAAACACTCTGATTTTGAAAATTACTATGCCTTAGTAGTAATACTATAACATAACAGATATACTGTGATTATGCAGACATTCTGTTTTTACACAAATATAGCAGAAATACTATGTTTTAGTACAAATACTATGATTTGCTTTAAATACTATGATTAGGCACATATACTATATTCAGCAGATATACTATAACATAACAGAAAGTCTACGACTTAGTAGTAATACTATAACATAACAGATATAGTATGATTTTGCAGACAGTCTATGTTTTTGCACAAATACTATGATTTTCCTCAAATACTACGAAATTGCAGTAATACTATGATTTTGAAGGAATACTATGATGTGGTAGAAATACTATGCCTTAGTAGTAATGCTATAACATAACAGATATACTGTGATTCTGCAGACATAGTATGTTTTTGCACAAATACTATGATTTTCCTCAAATACTATGAAATTGCAGTAATACTATGATTTTGAAGGAATACTATGATGTGGTAGAAATACTATGCCTTAGTAGTAATACTATAACATAACAGATATACTGTGATTCTGCAGACATAGTATGTTTTGCACAAATACTACGACTTTGCTCAAATACTATGAAATTGCAGTAATACTATGATTTTGAAGGAATACTATGATGTGGTAGAAATACTATGCCTTAGTAGTAATACTATAACATAACAGATATACTGTGATTCTGCAGACATAGTATGTTTTTGCACAAATACTACGATTTTGCTCAAATACTATGAAACTGCAGTAATACTATCATGTTGAAGGAATACTATGATTTGGTAGAAATACTATGCCTTAGTAGTAATACTATAATATAACAGATATACTGTGATTTTGCAGACATAGTATGTTTTTGCACAAATACTACGACTTTGCTCAAATACTATGAAATTGCAGTAATACTATGATTTTGAAGGAATACTATGATGTGGTAGAAATACTATGCCTTAGTAGTAATACTATAACATAACAGATATACTGTGATTCTGCAGACATAGTATGTTTTTGCACAAATACTACGACTTTGCTCAAATACTATGAAACTGCAGTAATACTATCATGTTGAAGGAATACTATGATTTGGTAGAAATACTATGCCTTAGTAGTAATACTATAATATAACAGATATACTGTGATTTTGCAGACATAGTATGTTTTTGCACAAATACTACGATTTTGCTCAAATACTATGAAATTGCAGTAATACTATAATTTTGAAGGAATACTATGATTTGGTAGAAATGCTATGTCTTAGTAGTAATACTATAACAAAACAGATATACTGATTCTGCAGACATAGTATGTTTTTGCACAAATACTGCGACTTCTGCCATGGAGCGTTAACAAGAATCTGAGGTCCATATTAGAAAAGCTCAGAAAATCATAAAACTTTGCAGAATTGTAATAAATTAGCAATATAAATTACAGGTCTGTGTATAAATTTGTAGTGAAAAAAAAAGTTGAACAAAGTGGGATTTAACCCACGACCTTTGAGCTGCAGACCCGTCGTATTACCAATTACGCCACCTGGAACGGGGCTGGCGGCTGGAAAAAAGATTGATGAACAGTCAGAAATAGATGGCGGTGAGAGGCTTAAATCGCCGTTTTTTGTAGTTACAAAACGTCGTGTAACTCAAAAACTAGGTGGGATAGAAGCACAAGTCTTGTACTGGGCGAATCAGCCGACTTTGGTGAACTTTGTGATTTTCATTGCTCTTTCTACCTCCGTCGCGGAGATATGACGAGAGAAGAAATTTTCATTTTCAGAGTTTGAAAACTGAGAGGAGGACAGATTTCCACCCCTCAAACAAACGTAATTTATGGCTCAACAGTAAGATGACAGTAAAAACTGCTCACACCGTGAGTGTCAGCAGTGACTGAAGATAAATTGGCAGCATGCAGATAAATCTTACAAAGAAGCTCTGAGTGAGAGATTGAGCTTGTATTTACACCCCAAGCTGGTAGGGGGCGCTCTTTATTAAACACTTGCTTGTGCTACAATGTGCTTCAAGGGTCAATAACAGCATAAAAGAACTCACTTATGGTACTGCATTCTTCCTATAAACCAATAACTGTCAGTGACTTTGTACCGTAGTATAAACACAACATTCAAGACAACAGTTAAAAGTAACGTAACCATAAACAATGAAACAAGAACATCTAAAAGCAGCACATGTCCCAAGGCATGATGGGAGAGAACTAGCTGTTCCCCAACACGCCACATTATTTATGAATTATGATTTGGCAGAAACATTGGGACTTGGTATAAGTAGTATGATTTACATGAAATACTTTGACTTAGCAGAAATTCTATAATCTAGCAAAACCACTTCAGCATAGCAGAAATTCTATGATTGAGCAGAATTACTAGGATTTAGCACAAACACTATGATTTGGCTCAAAAACCTTTATTTTGCAGTTATATTGTGATTTGGCAGAAATACTATGCTTTGGAACAAATACCAAGATTTGGCAGAAATACTATGAGCAGTAATAATATAACATAGCAGAAATACTGTTATTTTGTGGAAATACTATGCTTTGGCACAAATACCATGATTTGGCCAAAATACTATGATTTAGCAGAAATACTATGATTGAGCAGAAGTACTAAGATGTAGTAGAAGTACTTTGATTTAACAGAAATACTATTATGGAGTAGTAATACTTTAACATGGGAGAAATATTGATACAGACACACAAACATACACATACACAGAGCACAGAGGAGCAGTGGCTGTGAAGAGTCTGTGCTTGGTATATCTAGGTCAGTTAAATTAGCTGCACCTGCTGTAATCAGCACTTACACACAGACACAGAGAGAGGTATAAGTTTTCTGCAGTGTATTTCTCTCATTGAGGATTCCCCCAACAAATGGCCATAATTTCCTAACCGTAGGGGCTAGAACAGTCATTCTTACACCGTTTTGTTCAGAAGAGATGGGGAATCTGCAGGTCTTCTTAATTCAGAGATAAAATCTAAATTATTGAAGATATATGAGTTGTAATACACTGTAACTGAGTAGAGGCAAAGCAAAACTGCCTTGACTTGCCCTCAAACAACGCTTTCTAACTCTAAATCTATATGGAGCATCAAAATCATTCTTTCACCGTAAGAAACAGCAGGCTTTGGTGAACAGTCATGGGAATTTTCAGGTCTCTGTGGAAATCAATCAAAAGATATGACGAGAGAAAAAGTGCCTCATTTCCAGAGTTTGAAATCTGAAGAAATCTGAGCGAGGGACAAATTTCCTATCCTCAAACAAGTGTAATTCATGGCCAAACTATAATAGGTGAGGAAAGAATTATTGAATTGTGAGCGTCAGGGATGTCTGAAGATATATTGGCACAAGCCTCATGTCTCAACTTTGTTTCGTTAAGGAGATATGACGATTTGAAAATGCCTCTCATTAGAGAAATCCAGCGCTGATTTTGAACAAACTCTCCATTGACTTTCTATGGAGAGTTTTCAGACTTTGTGTTGCTCTGATGAGATTTGTAAGAAATCTGTAAATCCCACAACAATGATAGTGACATTTCCTGAAAGCCAGCAAAAATACCTACGTTTTGATGTATAATGTGTGGGGATTGAGTGGAAGTTAAACGAGTAGCAAGAAGTTGTTTAGACATGAAGAGAAAATTCAGAAAGGACCAGCCCTCACTCTGACTTAATTGCATAGCAACCATAGTAACGCATGTATTTTGTGAAAAATCACAATGTTGCAACTGAAAACTTAAAGAGGTATAAGATTAAAACGGCAGAAGATCTGAAAAAGCTGAATCAGACAGGAATAGCCCAATAATCTGAGAACATTTTAAAGTCTGAATGGAGTTTCTAGGTGAAAGTATGAGGAAGTAGATAAGTTTCAAAAACAAGGAAGTTTTGGCAGAATTGTGGAAGTTTTCCATTCATTTCAATGGGACAAATTAAAGGAAAAAAGTGTAATATTTTAAAAAGTATAACAGTAATAAACACCAAAAGATATAGCCGGCATTAGCAGAAAGAGCAGAACAGTTTAGAGTTTGAACGGAGAAAATCGGCTGAAAACTGTGGGAGTAGATCCACGGCGAAAAACGTACGGAAGCGACAGGAATAATAAAGAATAAAGAGAAACAGGAACTCAATAGTGTGGAAGCCCTTGGGGGCATCCACACAATAAAGAATAAAGAGAAACAGGAACTCAATAGTGTGGATGCCTCCAGCATCCACACAATAAAGAATAAAGAGAAACAGGAACTCAATAGTGTGGAAGCCCTTTTAGGGCATCCACACAATAATAATAATAATAAGAATAATAAATCCGACGAATAGTAATATGTGTGCCTCTTGGCATAGGCACACATAATAAATCCGAGGAATAGTAATATGTGTGCCTCTTGTCATAGGCACACATAATAATAAACCGAGGAATAGTAATATGTGTGCCTCTTGGCATAGGCACACATAATAAACCGAGAATAGTAATATGTGTGCCTCTTGGCATAGGCACACATAATAATAAGAATAATAAATCCGACGAATAGTAATATGTGTGCCTCTTGGCATAGGCACACATAATAAGAGGCACACATAATAATAATAATAATAAATATGTGTGCCTCTTGGCATAGGCACACATGATAATAATAATAATAATAAATCCGAGGAATAGTAATATGTGTGCTTCTTGGCATAGGCACACATAATAATAATAAATCCGAGGAATAGTAATATGTGTGCCTCTTGGCATAGGCACACATAATAATAATAATAATAATAATAATAATAATAATAAATCCGAGGAATAGTAATATGTGTGCCTCTTGGCATAGGCACACATAATAATAATAAATCCGACGAATAGTAATATGTGTGCCTCTTGTCATAGGCACACATAATAAATCCGAGGAATAGTAATATGTGTGCCTCTTGGCATAGGCACACATAATGAGGATCAATGTTTCATCACGACAATGATACCAAACACCAAACCAAGAACAACCTCAATTAGTTTCAGAGAAAGAAATATGCTGCTAGAATGGCCAAGCCAATCACCTGACCTGAATCTAATTAAAAAACTATGGAAAAGGCGTTCAAGAGCCCATGAAACCTTCAGAATTTGAAGACTGTGTGGAAGAATGAACCAAAATCACACCTGAGAAATGCATGCAACTAGTTTCTCTAAACAGCCGGATTCTTGAAGCTGTCATCACCAACACAGGCTTTTGTATGAAGTATTAAATACATTTCAGTAAGCATGTTAAGTACTTTTTTCCTGTGTCATTATTACACATAACTTAATTTACCCATCGTCTTTGTTGTGTAACACCTTGGTAATGAGACACCTTTTTATAGGCCATCAGTTGGGACTGAACCTCTGATAATATTTGCACTAAGCAGGATTGCTTTCCAATTACTGATAGATTTCAGGGGGTGTCATGCCTTTTCATGATTTTTTACACTTTGCACCCTTCAGGTGTTCAATACATTTTTCCTGTATCATTAATGTAATTTATGGACATCTATGGTATGATTTCTTTGCATCTTTGCATCTTTGCATCGTTGCTAGTAGAGCTGGACTGGGATAAAAAAAATCCTCCCTGACATTTTTGGTCCAGGCAGTCCATCATGATCGCTCAAAAAAAAAAAAGCATCCATATATTATGTATACATTTCATATTGTTTGATTATTGATATTGAAAGATTTTCTTGTTAATCAGGTTTGAATAGTTGTTATTGGATTAGTTATTAGTTGCACTGCTAATAGCTAAAGCTACACTTTAGCTATTAGCAGTGCCTCGTGGTCAAAGTGGCTATTCATTTTACCACCTCCACGGGACAAGACTATGTCCCAAGACTGTCCATCTGCATCTAGAGGACAAAGGTCACTCTTTTGTGGACACCAATGTTCACATTTTGGACAGAGAAGACAGATGGTATGAAAGAGGAGTGAAAGAAGCGATGTATGTCCACTGTGAACAACATATTTGAACAGAGGCGGTAGCTTACGACACCAACTGTCTACCATCTATAATCCAGTTTTGAGATCCCTTTCTAGATGCCTTAACGCCCACTCACATCCTGGACCATTTGACCTCAGGAAATCACATGATAGGGTGGGGCTAGGTTTCACAATGAGCTCATCCGAAACCTTGGCTGGTTGTGACCTACACCTGTTTTCACACCTTGGCTCGTGTGATTAGGTAGAGAATCATTAGGGGGTCCATTGTCCCTCCTGGGGGGGCACTCCACAGGGCTTAAATCTGGGACTCTCCACCATCTGACCCTAGAACTGAAGAAACTGTTCGGATGAGTAGTGAAACATCTTCAAGCAACTTAAAGAAGTCCAGACGCTTTTCTTTCCAAGTTCCTTAGACTATTCATTTTACCTGAATCCTCGAATCTCTCCCTAATTATGTCTCTTCATCTATTTTCTCACTACCTTAATTTCACCTTCCACTGTCTTTTCCTCACTCTGTTGTTATGACTGCGGTCTCTCCTCCTGTAATTCTCCTGTGACTATGTGACCTGGTTACTGGTTGTTTCTGGTACAGCAGCAGCAGGGCCCCCGACAGCTAAAGTGGTTAATTTGACACATTTTTCTGCATTTATTTTTAGTTGACTTGCCATGGTAAGTGATACATGCAGGTTTTAGAATGTGAAACAAAACATAACAACAAATTGATTTTCTATGACTTTGAAACATTTGTAAATGATCAAGGTGTACTTACTTGGTATGTATCATACAGCACATGGTATATCTGGTGTTAAATACATATAAATATATATGGTATTATTAATACTGTATACTGTTCATTAACATTTTTTTAGGGTGACCAACCGTCCTCTTCTTTTGCACTTGTTGACTCGTAAAAGCCTATATGACATTTTTTATTTCACGATTCATTAACCACACAGAGAAGGCATCGTTTAAATATGTTAAAGTTTTTTTTAAGCATTTTATTATTAAAGTTCTTCATGACTGGGCCAAGTGTTCTCTTTTTTTGGAAATCAAAATATGCCCTAATTTATTATTAACTAATATTTATGCAAATGCAGTTTGTTGCTATGGTTTTTCTGCTGTGTCATTTCTTTTGTTTTCAGCAGGTGTTGAAGCAGATTCTCATTATTTTTTCTCTGTCCTTTTGTTAAATTCAGAGTCAGCTGTTAAAGTAAGAACGGCACATTTTTACATCAGGGGACGAGCGACATAGGCTGTATCCCAATTCAGGGTCTGCAGCCTTAAAGTATGCAGCCTCAACAGTCCTCAAGGGCCGCGTACTCAAAGACCGCTAAGGCCGCTGTTCTGACAAAACGTCCTACCTTGTCAAAACATCCTACCGTAGCGCTACCGTAGCGTAAATTTATGGTCTTGTCTATCAATCCGTGCTACCTTATCAGAATATGCTACCTTACGTGGTTAATGGCTCCATCGTACATATCTATAGGTAGGACGTTCAGATGGCCAAATCACACTTAAAAACTTGGATTTATTTCGCTAGGACGTTCAGAACATGTTTCCTGCTTGGATTTATTTAGGTAGGTAGGATGTTCAGATGGCCAAATCACACTATTAAAACATGCTTCCTATTTAGGTAGGACGTTCAGATGGCCAAATCACACTATCAAAACATGCTTCCTGCTTGGACTTATTTAGGTAGGACGTTCAGATGGCCAAATCACACTATCAAAACATGCTTCCTGCTTGGATTTATTTAGGTAGGATGTTCAGATGGCCAAATCACACTATCAAAACATGCTTCCTGCTTGGATTTATTTAGGTAGGACGTTCAGATGGCCAAATCACACTATGAAAACATGCTTCCTGCTTGGATTTATTTAGGTAGGACGTTCAGATGGCCAAATTACACTATGAAAACATGCTTCCTGCTTGGATTTATTTAGGTATCAAAACGTGCCTCCAGCACACAATCATCTAATGTTGACAAAGAATGCAAAGAGACATGGAGGGGAAAAGACAGCTGTTTTTATTTGAAGTTGTTATGTATTTTCCTTACATTTTTGCATTTATATTCTTGGTTGTTTCTCTTTATATTTTGCACATGCAAAATGTGCCCATCTTTGGCAAGATTCACACTGCACCTGGAAAGGAAAAATAAATAGCTCATATTATGTTTGGTGAATACTATTAGTCAACATTTTAAACATGATTAGCAAGTAATGATACTAAGACTTATGTGTTTCTTTTGTTTTGTTTTACCATTTCAATCATGCTGCGGTCAGCATCAGCATCTAACATAGAGCAAACAATGCAGTAGTCCTCAGCGTTCCCTGAAACACATTCATGGTTAGGTTTTAATCAAACATTATTTATTGATTAATTAAAAATAATAATAGTACATTTTTTCCACAAATACTTCATGGCAAATTAGTCCCCTGAATTTTTTTAATTAGACTTTAAGAAGGGTCTTATCTGAAAGTGTTTGAAAAGCACTATTTGGTACTGTGCTGTTTGAAAAGCACTATTTAAATTGGAAGTACACACTCTAATGTGATAAGGACTTTACTGGACTTACCTCGATGTTCAAGTAGGGTGCAAGCTATCTGCATTCGCTCCAGCACAACTGCTTCTGTAGTGGTTAACACCTCACTGACCTCTCCAAAAGCAAGGTACTGTTCTGCAAACTGTGAGATTTCTCATTATTATTATAATGTAAAGTCCTAATTGTAGCTAACAATAAATGGACTCATTTGAATAAGGGTTACCTTTAACAGCAAAACTCCGCAACTGCTGGAATCCTGTTGCTTGTTGTGTTGCATAGTGTGTAACTGCCACTCCATGGTGTCTTCATGCCCTCTCATCCTCAGAAAATTCCTAGTTGAACAAAAATGTTTGTAATGAAACAAGAAATGTTTTATGTTTAATACCTGAACATAAAACATACAAGAATAATACCTCAGTATCATACATACCTCCAGTTGCGCAAAATTTTCCTGTCATAAACACCTTCATTCCCCATGGGGTCTATGAGCAGTATTTTCTGTGCAGAAATGTTGACAATCTAAAGAAAAAGTTAATAAATTAAAAATTACAATAGTTTTTGCCACTGAAAACCTATTTAAGAATAACACTTTGAGCAAGAAACTGCTTCCCAACAAATTATGCAAATTAATAACTAAATAAACACATACCACAAGAATCCAGTGTGTACCAAAGTTCACAGGGCACAGCCAGTTTTTTTAACTTGCTCTTGTGCGTCTCTTGTAGAAGATACAAAGTCACCGTAACTCAACTCCTCAGGGAGAATGATGGAGGACAACTAAAATTTTCACATTTTAAATTACAATTAAAATCATAAAGACAAATACTGCATGTGAAACATGAACTGAAAATTCTAGCTATAATAACTCATGTTTAAAAGTAAATATACTATTATAAAGCTTTGAGCACAGAAAGCCACAAAGATAGACTCATATCATTTTTTTTATAGTCACTTTTTCCTCTTGATACACTTCCATAGGTGAACACATTATACTTAAAGGTCTCCTCAACATTTATTACTTTACATAAAGAAACAATCATAAAGAAGTAACTAGTCACTTTATCTTTTAAATGTATCTTGCATATAGAAGTTAAGCAGAGAAGATTAAAGCTGCAGCCAATATCAATATGCACAATTTCCAATTAAGATGACATTTAATTTATGCATTATCATAGTTGTTGCATAAATAAAATTCCTTAATAACACTTACTGGGACTTCGACAGGAACTTCAGAAGGATACGTAGCCTCTCTCCCATACATTAAACGGAATGGTGTGTATTTGGTTGTGGTGTGGACCTTGGACCTCAAAGAAAACAGTGTAGCATCCAGATACACATCCCAGTCATTCTGTTGACTGTTGACTAATTTTCTCAGGGCTCTACATGTGGACATAAAAAACCACAATTGTGACAGTGTCTTAAAAGCAAATGAAATGTTACATACAAATAAAACATACCTTTTTATGTTGTCATTTGTCTTTTCGTCGAGGCCATTTGTCTGAGGGTGATACGCTGCTGTGACACTTCTATCTATTTTCATTAAGCTGCAAAGTCTTGAGTTGAGCTTCAAAGAAAAAAGAAAATTGTTTTTTAAAAACAATCACACAAAACCTTTGGCCTGGCAGCTACTTGGCACACTGTGGCCAAGTATTTACCTAAAGAGGTATGGAAAAGTAAACTTAACACTTACCTCGTTAACAAATTCCCTTCCTTGGTCGGATAAAATTCGTTTTGGACAGCCATGTCTATATATGATTGAGCACAACTGATGAGCTACCTCAGCAGCACTTTTGCTTTTTAATGGAAAAGCCTCAACCCATTTTGAAAAATAGTCTGTTGCAGTCATAATGTACTGGAAGCCACTAGACGTTTTTGGAAGAGGTCCAGTTAGATCTATTCCGATTAGCTCCCAGACATGTGACACCTGTCAGTGATAAAAGAATCACATTAATATATAATGTACATGATAACATTACTATTTTCTACTAAAATGCTACTGATATTTACCTTTATACACTGCAGTGGTTGCACAGCAGCCAATGGTTTTCCATTTTTGACACTGGTCACAAGCCAGGACCTTAAACATATTGAATGATCTTTATATTATCCAACAATCGCAATTAATTAAACAACAAAATTGCTAATGTTCTATAAAAATACTTGATCAAGTGGCGATACAGTGTTAATTACTGTACATCAATCTGGTACGGGTCTTCAGGATAACTATGCATTCTATTGGGCACTATTAACATACTATATATAAATGACAACTTTAAAAATACATACCCAATTAACAATGTCAACGGACATTCCATACCAGTAAAATCTGGAACACATTGCAGTTCGAGTCTTGAGTACACCAGTGTGTCCACCGATGGGACTTGAATGAAACTCTTGAAATAGTCCCATGGCTTCTTCTTTGTTTTTATCACTCTCCTGTTTCCAAACAAGAGCACTCCGCCTATATTTAAAAAATGTAAAATAATTATAACATGTATTTAACCAATAATTACATTTAGTTATTTACATTACAATACTGACCCTTCAGCCTGAATTTTATGGCGTATCTCCTAAGGGTTTGCCTCTGGGACTTATCGTATTCAGATGGGTAGGACCCAACAGACAGAAACATGAGCAGTTCCTCGTATTTGTTCTCCATAACTAAGGAGAAAATCGGACAATTTCAACATGGCTTCGGAATCCATACAGTAAATAAAACGACTACACAACGTTATCACGCAATTAACAAGTATGTGGTGCAAAAGTACTTTCTTCGACATAACAACGGAGCGTTTATCCAACATAACAATGGCGAGTGGTGTCCAGTAACTGCAGGAGGACTAAAATAAATTTTAAAAGCACCAACTAAACACTTGGAATATGACTTCGATTGAGCAGCTTAAGGTAAACAATTATCATCTGTAATAAAGAAGTAAAACTTTTAATACAAACCTTTTTCAAGCAACGAGATCGGCACAAAAGCAACGAGATCGGCACAAGATCGGGGTAGGATGAAATAATAGGCGTGTACTATTTAAACCGGAAATATGGCCGTTTTGAATTGTGCGCATGCGCAGTAACAACAGGTAGGACAGCTTGATAGGTAGGACGTTTTGTCAGAACACCGGAAGTGCGAGGCTTGTAGGCTTGTGAAATGGGACGGTCTAGCCTCCGTCGCGCTGCCCAGTTTGCCTACACTGTTAGAAAAAGCGTCTTGAAAAAGACGCTGGGGCAGCTGGGGCGCCAAAATACGACCGTATAATTACAGAAAATAACTCCCGCATAAAAATACGGTTATTTCCAGTAATGAAAATACAAGTAGTTGCGCTAATTTGACATGGGATCTCGCCTTTTTCAAGTGCCGCTAAACATTAAATTAGGAACAAGTTAATGTCATTAAACAGTGAAATCATCTATCAATAGAAAAAGAAAACATCCCCAAAAAACAGTAATATTCCGGCAGCTGGGGCGCCAAAATACGACCGTAAAATAACAGAAAATAACTGTCCCATAAAAATACGGTCATTTTCAGTAGTGAAAATAGAGTTTGTTATGTAATGTTACATGGGATTCTGCCTTTTCCAAGTGCTTTTAGACATCAAATTAGGAACATTGTAACGTGATCAAACAATGAAATTACCGATAAACAAGGTCAATGAATGTGGCAATATGAATCATAATAAGTAAATGTCCAGAAATATACAGTTAACAGTTGGTTTAACTAATAATGGATTGCATGCTCTGGGACAGACTGACAGAGGTGAGGCTGCCGTATCACACCATCGGCCCCTCTGGCCATCGCCAGTAGGCGGTAGGTGAAGTGTCTTGACCACGGACACAACAACCGAGAGTGTTCGAGCCAGGGCTCGAACCGGCAGCCTTCTGATCACAAGGCGAACGGCCAACTCTTGAGCCACGATCGCCCTAACTAGCAATGATAATAATACTTATGTGATGTAACACAAGCTTATAGGGATCATGTTATATACTTTACCATAGCATTACATTTGAATTCAACAGTTCAATCTTTCAAATAGCGGACAGATATTTGTGGAATCATGATACATTTGTGAATGTATTTTAACAATCTAAATATGCATATGTACAGACAGATACATTTAATAATCATGACAATTATGTTTCATTACATTACAGTGATTTGACGTTAATTTACATTTGAAATGTGAAGTCAAAGTCTATTTACGTAACTTTAATGATATTCTAGAAGAACAGAACAAAACTGTAAAATGCACGATTCTTTCCTACGGTCGCAGCCATACCCGCGACCTTGTTGTTGTTAGTTCACATTCATTGGCCGATGCTTAGCGTCATGTTATTATGTGTCCCAACATCCAATGGCATATCACATTGTTTTCATGGCCACACCCTCACCCCAGGTGCAGAGGCCTATTTCTGTTCAGGAATGTTGTGAATACTTTGAGAGTTATATTAATTGCAATTCCTACCTCTACATTTATTTTAAAAAAAATATATTTAGCACAGCAACTGATTTACGTTGTAGCATGCAAAGGAATCTTAACTAAGAAGCTCAAAGAGAGAGATTGAGCTTATTAGTCAACCCCAAGCTGTTAGGGGGAGCTCTTTATTAAAACACTTGCCGGTGCTTCCATGTGCCTCAAGGTTCAACAACAGCAGAACAGAAGTCACTCATGGTACATGAGTGACATCCCGCTACAAAACAACAACTGTCAGTGACTCTGCACCACGGCGCAAACACAACATTCAAGATAACAGTTAAAAGTAACTAACCATAAACAATAAAACATCTAAACATCTAAACAGCAGCACATGTCCCAAGGCATGATGGGAGAGAACTAGCTGTTTCTGGATGTATTTTTACGATCTAAATATGCATATGTACAAAAAAATATATTTAAAAAACAAGTAAATTGTGTTTTACTATATTTACAGTGATGTTATGTTGTTTTACCTTTGACATGTAAGATCACAGTCTGCTTATGTAAATTGAATGATATCCTAGGAAGACAGTACAAAACTGTAAAAAATTACAGTAATATACTTTGACATTACTATTTTTTGGAACAGTGTAGCAACCATGATACTAACAGCTGGAAACGTTTCATACAGCTTTGTTTGACAGAAATGAAGGAGAACATATTTTGTTCATTTGTTTCTACATGAGCTCTGTGTGATTTGATAAGTATCTGAGGCTGAAACCACAGGACTGTAAAACATGATTGTTGGGCTTTATTTCTGTACTGAACAGTCATTTTAAGATTAGCTAGTAAGTAACAATAAGCTAATGTTGTTCATGAGACTAAAGTCATCTCACTTTGGTAATGTAAATATAATGTGGCCAATATTATAGTTATTATATTAATCATTATTAGTTATTACAGCAGTGAACTTGAACTCTGTGTCAAAGACTCAAGTTGCAGTTATATATATTTCCGATCACCTTAAATCTTCACTCAAAGACAAGTATCTTTGACAGTGTATATACAGATGTATCATATATAAGAGACAAATATTGTTCTTTCAGTATGTTGGCATTACTAAATTTGGCTCAATGCTTACATATATGTGTAAAAACAAAATGTACGAGCTGTGATAACTGTTTCTGATAAAATGAAGAGTAGACTGATATATTAAATATTCCTTTATTGGGTGAGAAAATCAGACCATGTCATAACTACTTTAAGTCATACAGAATAGATATCAGAGCCTAAAACAGGCTGACTTCTGCTAAATGGGTCAAACTGGGCAGAAAGTCTACAAACACATAACATCCTTATAGAATATGATGTAACACTATAGATCAACTTACCTCAGAATATATAAAGCATATAAACAATTACAGCAATATGATGCAACAAACACAGCAGTACTACTAATCCAAAATACTCAAAGCTTCATAGAACTGAAACATTCTGCTGCTGATACATACTTTAGGTTTCTGAACATTAAACTTGTTTCTGCCTTTCATAGTGTGTAACTTGAAGGCCCTGAGTACTTTCTCCCACACTGAAAACACTGGAATGATAACATTATTTAAACATTACCTAATAAGACTGATTCAGGACAGACGGTTAGTTATTCTAAACTTTTCTAGCAGTCCTTCACAAACAGGGAACAGTCTGTCTATTCTCAACATCTGTCAGCTGCTGCTGGCTCTTCCTCCTCCTCTTCCTCACACACTGCTGAGTTTGTCCTGGTGGATCATCAGGGATGCAAAGCCTCACAGATGATGTGCAGCAGTGGGTCCCTCAGTCTGTCCTCACTCTGGACACTTGCAGTCGTCACACGTGGAAATCAAATGTGTGATAAGCTGCAGGATTCAAACACAAGTGTAACTTATAAATACATGTTCATACTTTTATTCCACAATCAGAGAGAAAGAAACAGAGAGAAAGAGTGCAGGACAGACAGACAGGTGACAGTCTCAGGTGTATACACTGCTACAAAACAGCACAAGAGAAGGAGGATTTAGTGTTTGTCTTATTACGAGTGCTAAACAAGACGAGTTCCCAGATGGTACAGTGGACACATGTGTGACTCCTGTGATTAAAGCATCTTTCTTTCAGCTTAACGAGTGAACCGTCAGCTCGCTCAAACACACGTTAAAGTCCGTTTGGCTCGACACCACCGAACAGAGGCAGCAATTTAACATAGCTAACATTAACAGTGCAGTGAATCCTGCTTGTGCCGTGATATTCAGCACTGCAAACCGAGCAGCATCACTGACTTTCAGCTTGTGTTTGTGGATATATGACTGACTTTAATTATCCATAAAATCATCACATTCTCTGTAAGATAAGGTCAACTATATATATATTTAGAAGTAGAGGCTTTAAAACCAAGTTAACGCTGAAAGTACAAACATCACTAAAGTCACACAACTTTGCCGACATGTGGCCAACAGTAATGTTTTAATGCTCTTCGTTATTAAACATTCGCACATAAATAAGTGACATCATATTCAGTACTTACTTTTGACAGTTCACTCTTCAGCCGCTCCCTTCTGCCGTATTTTGCGGCAAAATTATCCACACCCACCGCTGCGCTATGAATTGTGGGATATATGGGACCACGAAGCGTGCACCACACCACGCTTGATATTTGGGGAAATTTGTTTTTTTCCCCCCTTTTTTTTAAGGAACTTTATTTACAAACAACAGTATAACATACAAGGCACCATCATTAATCCGAATATGTAATATCATCGGTTGAGCATTGTAGTAAGAAAGAAAAAGAAGAAAAAACAAACAAACAAAAAAATAAAAATAATAAACACAAAGCCAAAAGACTTAGCACAAAAAAAAGAACAGTCATTGAAGGATTTGAACCAAAGGCAAAAAATAACATGAACAAAAAAGGGCAGTCAAGATTATAAAATAGGGAGGTTTCTTTTTTAACATAGATTAAACTCTTTAAATAAAACAACAAGTTTATGAGCTTTCTTGTTATTCACAAGTTTCAGCGATTTAGCTCAGAGTTTAAAGTCATTCAGCCATCTGTTTATACATGGTTTAGCTTTAAAGTATCTGCATTTGTGAATAAAAATTTTTTCCATTAACTAAAACGTCCTAATCAACAAGTCAAAATCTGCATTCTCAGCAAGTATTCCAAATTTTATTACTGTGACCGTCAAATGTGGTAACTGAATTCTCCTGGACTGTAGCCAGCTCCACATGTCAGTCCAGAAGGAGTGCACTGATTCACAGTAGAAAAACAAGTGATCCAGACTTTCAATATCATTTTCACAAAAGGTGCAGGCGTTCACATCTAAGTTAAATTTCCGTCTTAAGAATTCATTGGTTGGATAAACCTCATTAATAATTTTAAAGTGAACCTCTACTTTAGGGGAAAGTGGAAGTGAAATATACTTTTTTCTTATCGCCTTAACCTCCATGGTCTCAAATTCTTTAAGGATATAATTTCTTTTAATCGGATTAGGGCAAATTTATTTATCAAAATATTCCTGATCACCTTGTTTGTAAACCTGCTGTCACCAAATTCAACTCCAGCTATGCAGAGCTGCCTCAGTCCAGGAGAAATTTTAGAGTGCACAATATCTTCTTTTATCATTGATGTCAAAGGGACTGGGATGGCTTTTATTAGGGATTTATATCTCTTAGCATTACATCTTACATCAAATTTCTCACAAAACGTCTCATGTTTTAATAAGACCCCATTCTCATTCATAAAATGAGCTACAGCCCAAATCCCTTTAGATCTCCATTCATCCATGTACACAGATTTCCTACACAAACGAATATACCTGTTGTTCCATATAGGGGGTTTGTGAGGAGTAAAGTTATGTTTATAGATTAATTTCCAGTAGAGAAGGGCCTGCTGATGGAAAGCTGAGAGTTTAACAGGTAACGAGCTGCAATCAAAGTCACAACGTAACAAAAAGTCTATTCCACCCATTTTGCCAAAAATCACATTGGGAATAATGTTCCAAAATGAATTTTTGTTCCTAATGAAAGATCTTAACCATTTCAATTTTAGTACACCATTCATAACATCAAAGTCAATGGCATTAGCCCCACCCTCTTCATAATTCTTAATCATATCATTTTTCTTTATTTAATGACATTTGTTCCTCCATATGAACCTAAAATTAAGATTATTTATAGATTTAATTAGTTTTGGACATATGGGCAAAGAAAAGGCTGGATAGATTAGTCTGGATAGACTGTCCATTTTCTTTAGCAAGATTCTCCCAAACAGAGTTATGTCCCTTTGCAGCCACCTGTTTAAAATTGACTTACACTTTTCTATATTGGTACAGATATTCTTATTTTCTGTTGATATCTTATCCTTGCAAATTACAATGCCCAGATACTTCACCTCTTTTTTGATCTGTATATTATTTATTGCTTGCAGGGGACACTCATGCAGAGCTAGAATTTCACATTTATTAATATTCAGCTGTAGGCCAGAAGCTTTGGAGAAGTGGTTGATCACCTGTAAGGCTAAAGGAATCTGGTCCTCATTTTTTAAAAACAGGGTGGTATCATCTGCCAGCTGACTGATTATTATCTCTTCACCCATCACATTTAACCCCTCAATGTTACTGTTTTTAATCAAAATAGACAACAGCTCAGCAACCATGATGAACAGAAGTGGTGAGCTGCTACATCCCTGCCTTATCCCTCTATTAACCTCAAACCTTGAACATGTACCATGTTCTAGCAAAACAGAGCTGTTAATGTCATTATATAGCATCTCTATAACATTGATAAATTCCTCTCCAAAACCAAAAGACTGCAGAGTTTTAAATATGAACATATGTTCAACTGAGTCAAATGCTTTGTAAAAATCCAAGAACAGGATGTATCCTCTCTCTTGGATTATTTCACTGTACTCAAGGAGGTCCAACACCAGCCTAATATTGTTATGAATTAGTCTTCCTTTCAAAAAACCTGATTGTGTTTCACTGATAATGTTTGAGATGCCTTTCTTTAGCCTCTCAGCTCCAGCTCCAGACAGGATCTTATAGTCAGTGTTTAGTAAGGTGATGGGTCTTAAATTGTCTAAAATTCTTTTATCCTTACCAGATTTAGGGATCAGGGTTATCAACCCTTGTTTCATGCTTGGCATCAGTTCTTTTTTCTCTATCGATTCCTTTAATGCATCAAATAATAAAGTTCTTAGGTCCGTCCAGAAGAATTGATAAAAATTAGTAGTGAGTCCATCTGTCCCTGGGGACTTGTTTAATGCCATTTTCATGATCACCAAATCCAGTTCCTCAATTTTAAACTCTGAATCACACAGATCTTTGAAAGGCTTGTCAATATGTGGGATGACATTATGAATCTTATCAAAGAAACTATCAGAATCAGCTGCTGAATATTCTGAGGAGTACAATTTAGAATAAAAAGTGAAGACTTCCAATCTTTGCATTCAGTCCCATTTATCAACAAGCTTGTGATTAGATTTCTCTGCTGTCTACACTTTTCCAGCTTACTAAAATATGATGAGTTCTTTTCACCTGCCTCAATCCATTTGGCTCTCGATCTTATAAAGGCACCCTGGGCTTTCTCTAGATAAAGATCGTCTAATTTAGTTTGTAACTCTGTCAATAGAAAATTTTATTTTTTAGTCAGTATAAGCTTTTAATGATATAAGTTTACTTGTGATAGAATGCTGCATGATGATCATTTCCTAGCTTAGAACTGATTGTACTTTTCATTGTTTTGGACTGATTGTTCTTTATAAAACGTGTTCTGATATTTGTATCTGAACCTTCCCACAGCGATAGTAAGAAGTCAAACAAGCAGTTCTGACCTCACACGCACACACACACACACACGCACCCACACAATCACATACGCATATGCTCACGTCACTGAACAAATGTATTCATTTTTCTTGTGTATAAATAAAGGCAAGTGCAAGAGCAGAGCGCGCACTTCACAGGGCCCCCACTCTGATGTGAGCGTTCTGTGAAACGCCCTTGCAAGTTAAAATTGCAGCGTCTGTGTGTGTCTTCACTCTTAGACTCTCAGCTGGAGAAGTGTCATTTAAAATAAATCTCTTGACAAACTCCATCAATTTATTCTTCTCTTGCACGTTTAGTTTTTCTTTACTACAGCACTGAGTTATTTCACGAAGTAAATTACTTTCATATTCCCGTTTTTCCCTGTTCAGTTCTTTGCAGAATTTTATAGTGAATTCTCTAATTTTGAATTTGACAAATTCCCATTTCTGTATATTACCCACTACTGAGTCATTATTTTTTATATCTGTAATTATATGTCTAATTTTATCACAATACTTGTCCTTATTTAAAAGGCTGGCATTAAATTTCCAATATCCCCTGCTACTACGTTTCATCTTTGTTGGTTCTAAGACAAGATCAATGAAACAGTGATCAGATAGGGGTGCTTTGGAAATTTTAGATTGTGAAGTACACCTCAAAATGTCATCGCTCACTAACCAATAATCAATTCTTGACCTGCTTTCTCCATTAGGTTTAAACCATGAATAATTCTTAACTCCAGGATTCAAACTTCTCCAAATGTCTGTAAAATTATTAACACTAGAAAAGTTCTCAATAATGTTATTCTGTTGCCTCCTTCCTAAGCGAGGAGGCCATCTGTCCATCCACTCATCTGGTGTCATGTTCCAGTCTCCTCCTACTAGGATGTAGGATGTATCTGTGGGGTACATAACTTTAAACTCTGAAATAACATTTGTTAGATTTTCCAATAGACTTTTATTTTGACCCTCATTATTATGTCCATAAAGATTTGTGACAATTAGAAATATACCTTCGCTCTTCAAAACTGCAGTTAACCAATGACCCTCTCTATCAGCTTTATATGTTATAATCTCCCTTGGGAACTTATTAAAACAAATCGCCACACCTCCAGATCTGTTAGATCCATGACTGAAAAGAATCATGTCTCCCCACTGATTAGGACGACAGGGAGAATGGCGGCGCCGGGAGATGCTGAAGGGTATGACATGGTAATGCACTTCAATAAGAGTAGCAACCCATTTTTGTCACAATGCCTGGAGAGTGGCACAGTTAATGTGGACCGTGCTACTAATGTAAACAATAGAATCTATAGCGGCAACCCCTTCATCACGGACGTAGAGTTAACGCCAGCGGCAAGCATAGCAGCAGCCAATATGACAGAGTTTGAGGCTGCATGGCATCTCACCCTGCCACCTTCAGCTCACACCAACGCTTTCTTGACACCAACAGCAAAGCAGAATGCTACGGAAGCGTAGAGCTGCCACCCAGGCAAAAGAAAAATAGAAGTATATCACATTATAACGTGAAAAGTTTATTGTTCTAACAAGATACTTTTCATGTTTGTACAATATATTTTCACGTTTGAACAACATAAAATCACGTTATTACAATATACATAATTATCACGTTCGTACAATATAATATTTATATTGTACAAACGTGATATTTATATTGTACGAACGTGATAATTATGCATATTGTAATAACGTGATATTATATTGTTCAAACGTCAAAAGTATATTGTACAAACATGATAGTATATTGTACAAACATGATAGTATATTGTACAAACATGAAAAGTATCTTGTTAGAACAATAAACTCTTCACGTTATAACGTGATATACTTCTATTTTTCTTTTGCCTGGGTGGCAGCTCTACGCTTCCGTAGAATGCAGTGTGCAGCGAGTTTAAGCAGTTTCAGTGCTCAGACTGTGAAGGCCCTAGTAATATTACACCTACACCGCTTACAGGGGGACGGCATGGCACACATGATCACCTATCTCGGATTGTTACATCTCTGCCATGCAGCCAGCCATTCACCGCCATGAACTGTACCTGCAATGTCCCTACAAAACCACAGTTTACTGAGCCAGCGAAGCTACACATTATGCCAGGTACACCCCAACCTGCGCAATACAGCTGTCCAACTCAGATTCAGCCTGAGGGGCGCGACTGGAGCCATAATTCACAAAAACCCCAAATCTGCTCGCTGGAGTTACCAGAGGATTGTGGAGGAGGTGGAGGCTGCCCATGGGCCGTGTTCAGAGCATGCAGCAGCCATTGGCATTGAGCTACAGCAGAGAATCAGGAAACCAGGTGAGGCTCTGCACACCCTCAGAGATGATATATATGAGAAGGTTTCCATTGTGTATGCCAACCGCTCCAAGCTGGAGCAGGACTGTATTGCTGTGGAGATCTTCACTAATGCTTTGGCAGATGCTGAAATGGTCCAGAAATTGTTGGAAGAACAACCACGCACCCTGGCGAGAGCCTATGAAATCGCCCACAGGTTCGAGACAATGAAAAGGCCCACCAGGGCAGTCACGCAGCTTATGCAGCCAGGGGCACGAGTCTCTGCAGCACAGGGGGCCCGAACAGCTGCATTATGGGAGAATGTTCATATGCTAAGCTATGAACCACCGGAGAGAGCTCAAAGACCTTACCAGCGTGGGCGCCAAAGCTGGAGTACATTTAACAAGTCAAGCAGGAAGGAGGCTGTTTGCCATAACTGCTCCGGCATAGGACATCTACAGAGGAACTGCCCCTCTCCTCGCTCACCTGCCCAAAAGCCTGTAAAAGCTGCTAGGGGCCCAGCCCCTGACCCAGGCACAGTGTTCCACAACGGAGGCCAAGATGTGATGTGTGTCCAGATAGTAATACAGGGACGGGAAATACGGGCCTTGCTGGATTCTGGTGCACGGCGGAATGTGCTGCCCCTCCACCATTTTAACACCATCCCTGCAGAGTCAAGACCCCAGGTGTAGGCATCCATTGCTCAGACTCTACAAGGCATTGGTCCGGAGGGATTGGCAGTCCTGGGTGAGGTCATCCTGCCTGTGCATGTGGGGAGCAGTGTTAACAGTGTAGACTTTCTTTTGGCCGACATGGCTGAGGGCACTGAAGTTATCCTGGGGCACCCTTTCCTGCAACAATCGTGCGCTTGCTTGGCCTATGGCCGCCAAGAGATAACCCTGTTTGATGAAAAGATACCATGCTTTGGCTTGTGCCCTCAACCCCAGGTGCTTGTTGTCAGGGTGGCATGCACTTCGGTTTTGGAACCAGGCTGCGAGTATGTGGTCCCCGGATTTTCCAGCTTCCACTGTGCTGCTCATAGAGACATGATGCTAAGCCCCGCAAAGGGCTTTGTGGAGAAGCACCAAGTGCTGGTGGCTCACGCAGTTGTGCAACCTCGTACACCCTCTAGCATCCCAATCAGAGTCTTTAACCCTGGGGCTGCAGCTGTTACCTTAAAGCGGGGTGCCGTGGCAGGGGTTCTTCAGCCGGTGCAGGTCCTGGAGGGGTCGGGGAGTCACCCACCAAGGGTCTTGGCAGCCCTTGAGCTTAATGGTACTGCCCCTGCTTCTGTGCCAAGCCATTTGCAGGCCCTTTATGCTGATAGCAGCCCCGGTTTGACTCACGTTGCCCGTTGCGAACTGGCAGGCCTGCTGCGGTCCTATGGTGATGTCTTCTCCACTGGCCCAAATGATCTTGGTCGCACCAGTGTTGTCCAGCATGACATCCTGACCATGCCAGGGCCACCAGTTAAGCAACCACCACGCAGGATGGCAGGGGACAAACAAATAGCGGCCGACCAGCAAGTACAGCGGAGCCTGGAGGCTGGGCTGCCCCAGTTGTGATGGTGAAAAAGAAAGATCAGAGCCCCAGAATGTGTGTGGACTATAGACCACTAAAAGAGCGAACTCTTAAAGACGCTTATCCCCTGCCACGCATCCAGGACACCCTTAACACGCTTTCCACTGCCAAGTACTTCAGTACACTAGACCTGACGTCAGGGTACTGGCAGGTAGAGATCACCCCCAGAGCCCGAAAAGCAGCTGCATTTTGTACGCGTAAGGGATTGTTCGAGTGGAATGTGATGCCTTTTGGACTGTGCAATGCACCTGCCACATTCCAGAGGCTTATGGACAGAGTCCTGGCTGGGCTGCAGTGGGAAACGTGCTTAGTGTACCTTGACGACATCATTGTCCTGGGTCAGGATAGCACCCAGATGCTGGAGCGGCTCGAGCAAGTGTTCATCAGATTGCGTGGAGCCAACCTAAAACTGAAGCCATCTAAATGCTGCCTGTTCCGGGAGCAGGTTGCCTATCTGGGCCATATCATCTCTGCTGGAGGTATTTCCACAGATCCCCAGAAGGTTCAACAGGTGACGGAATGGCCTACACCGCGGACCGTCACAGAAGTGCGTCAGTTTGTTGGCTTAGCCTCATACTACCGCCATTTCGTGGAGAACTTTGCCACAATAGCCAAACCCCTCCATGAACTCACTAAGAAGTATGCCCATTTTAACTGGACTGCTGAGTGCCAGGAAGCATTCCAGGAATTAAAAAGGCGGCTTACAGCAGCCCCTGTCCTGGGTTACCCACTGGACCAGGGTGACTTGTTCCTCGACACTGATGCCAGCGATTGTGGGATCGGAGCAATTCTCTCCCAAGTGCAAGGGGGTGAAGAGCGGGTCCTGGCTTATGGGAGCAGGCGGCTGTCAGCTACCGAACAAAACTATTGCACGACCAGGCGAGAGCTTCTGGCAGTTGTGGCATTCACTTCCCACTTCAGACAGTACATGCTGGGTAGGCCATTCACTGTCCGGACTGACCATAGAAGCCTCCGCTGGCTGACCAGGCTAAGGGAGCCTGAGGGCCAGCTGGCCTGCTGGTTGGAGAAGCTGGCAGAGTATAACTTCCAGGTGCTGCACCGACCTGGGAAAAACCACCAGAATGCAGATGCACTTTCCAGGAGACCCTGCCGTACTTCATGCCCGTGCACAGTTCCAGAGCCCACCATCAACAGCGGCCAGTTTGAGCATAAGGGTGTGCAGTGTAACTTAGGGGACTGTCGTACCAGCATAACCCCCCCAGGGCAGCTCCTAGTGGGGGTAGTGGGGCCCGATGGTAGCAATGGGGAAAGCTGGGTAGCAGGACCAGAGTGTGCACCTGTAGCAGCGGTGGACTGTTGTGTCAGTAGTAGCCACGATATCCACCCAAATATCCACCGGGTGGGTGAGTCACATCACACTAGCCTGTTCAGTGGCTGGACCCCAGAACAGCTCGTGGCTAGCCAAAAGACCGATGTGGATATAGGCCCAGTTTGGGAATGGAAGGAAAAGGGGGGAGGTCGGCCAGTCTGGGCCGATATAGCAGCATGCAGCCCCGCAACCAAAGCCTACTGGGCGCAGTGGAAAAGACTGTATCTAAAAGATGGAGTACTGGTGAGGAAATTCCACCGTGCAGAAAGTAATGTGTTTTTCCCTCAAATCCTTCTGCCTCGCGCTTATCGTCACTCGGTAATGCAGCAGATGCATGATGGCCCAGTGGGCAGCCACTTTGGGGCAGAAAGGACCCTGGCACGCCTGAAGAATAGGTACTACTGGTACAACATGAAAGATGATGTGACCCTGTGGTGCCGGACTTGCACCAGTTGTGCTGAAAGGGCGCGGCCCCTAAAAACCCCCCAGGCAGCAATGGGCACGGTACGTGTCGGCGCCCCCATGGAAAGAATTGCAGTCTATCTGATGGGGCCGTTGAACGAAACAGAGAGACATAACCGGTTTATATTGGTGGTACAAGACTACTTCAGCAAGTGGGTGGAGGCTTATCCAGTCCCCAATGAACAAGCACCCACGGTGGCAGAAAAGGTTGTTGCGGAGTGGGTGTGTAGATATGGAGCCCCACAGTCTCTGCATAGTGACCAGGGCACCAACTTTGAGTCAGCTGTGTTCCAGGGGATGTGTGAACTGTTCGGAATCAAAAAGACACACACCACGCCGTTTCACCCACAGTCCGATGGCCAGGTGGAGCATTTTAATGCTACCCTTCAGAAGGCCTTAGCCACCACCGCGGAGCGCTGCCACTGGGACTGAGCTATAATGATCCCATATGCTGTCATGGCTTATCGGGCAACTAAACACAGCTCCACAGGACTGACCCCGAACATGATGCTTCTGGGGCGAGAGATAACTGAGCCTATTGACTTGGTCGCGGGTCTGCCCGCTGATGAGATCCCAGGCTGCACTGTACCGCAGTATGTGGTGCAACTCAGGGAAAGGCTGGAGCTTTCCCACCAACTGGCATGAGAGGCTCTTGGGAAATCTGTCGAGCGTGCTAAAAGACAGTACGATAAGAACATCTGCCAAGTTCAGTATCAAGTCGGCGCTGCAGTGTGGCATCTGATCAAAGGGACTAAGAGGGTGCGGCACAAGGTTCGCAAGTTCTTGCCTTCCTACGAGGGCCCCTACTTTGTAGTAGGCCTGCTGGATGATTTGGTCTACTGCATTAAAAAGGGGCCCCGAGCAAAGGCTAAAGTGGTTCATCACGACAGACTCAAGCCTTATCACTCAAGTGCACCGCTGGACAACAGCTGGGTCTTCCAAGACTCCGACCAGACAGCACCTATTGAGGTGCTTCCCCCAGCGCTTGACGAAAGTGATTCTGACATTGACATCGGTCCCTTCGACTTGTGGGAGGCCCCATCCGGGGCAGATCAACCAGATACTGGAGCGTCCCTGAGAACTGGCTCTCCACCACCCGCTCTGGGAGATGGTAGCGGGTCGCCAGCCAGCCCTGTTCAGCCTTACATGGATGAGGCTGAAGGACCAGGACATCACCCCTCTTCTAGTTCCACACCCTGTTCCAGACCACAGCGTGTACAGCGGGCGCCGGACATGTTTGGTGACTGAGTCAGTCACTAGGGCTAGTATGCCCAAACTGAGTCGGGGTGTAGGCGGATCGCTGCCCTGCTCAGTCATTTGAACATTTAAAAAAAAAAATTGCCCATGTTACAGATGTTAAGTGATATAAGACTGTTGTAGATTGAATTGTTACAGGGGGCTATTCTTACGTGTACTGTTGGGCTTGTTTGTCTTGCTGTTTGCTGGTAATATGGCTGTCGACGGGCTGCAAGTTATTGTTTGAACCGTTTATACTAACGAAGTAGAGCTGGACATGGGGGTGAATGGTGTAAGAGAGGGGCAAAAGTCCAGCTGTAATGCCTTAATGTTGTAGCGCATCTTGAATAATATGGGCCTCACCTCTGGACGCTCATGGGATCAATGTAATTGCTGTTGTGTGTGTGTTTTTATTTTCTTTATGAATACTATATATGTGAAGGACGGGATATGGACATTGACCTGCACCCTCCTCGAAGTGAACCCTGTGCATTCTATGTTTTTTTTGTGCAGGATTTGGACAGTTGTCTACTTCAAGATCGTTCCCTCCTAAGGATCGCCATTTATGGACTGGGGGGGGGAGCGTGAGTGGCATGACTGCTGTCTCGCATAGAATGCTGTATGTTTCCTTGTTAATGGGGGTTCATGTGCTGGAATGATGTTAAGGGTTTAATCATCATCCAGAGTGGGGGTAGTGTTACAGGCATGGCCCTTTAAGGGTGAAGCCTGATGGGAAATGTATTCGGGATGTGTGTAGCGGGACGGCCCTGTGTGTGTGTGAGTGAAGAGAGAGAGAAGAAGGGAAAAGTAACAGTTAGCAACAGAAGAGACAGAAAGAAAATTAGTAAAAGGAATGTAATAACTCCCTTTGCTGCCTCATGTCCTCTCTGATGAGGTCTAGCAGCTCATCATCCCTGTCTCTTTTCCTCTTTCTCCCTGTCGTAGGTGGCTGAGCCGCTTCGTCATCGCTGTCGTTTTGGTCACCCACTGCTGTGCTTGGCCCTGGGGTGTCCTCAGGGAGAGAGGACATTAGGACAGGAGGCTTAATGGAAGGCATCTGTCCTATCACCTCATCCATGAGGGCAAACCAGGGCCTAGCAGCAGTGGGCTTCCCACTGACCCCCTCTCCTGAGCCTGGATACTTGCAATCCTAAAGGCAGAGGAAATCAAAAATGACAGCAGGCAAATAAAAACACCACAACAACTCTTAGTAATTGCACATTTATTAACTTGTGTTCTTAAGAATTATCTTCTTGATAACACACATATGTACTTTGTATTCTTTAAAGTTATCTCATGTCTTCTGGCCTGCAAGGGGGTGACTTTCCACTGCAGGCCCATCTTCTCCACAATTGTCCTGATCACACACAACAAATAAGAGAAGAAAGGACACCATGGCAACTATGTTAATCCATGGCAACTATGTTAATCCCTAAACCCAAAGGTTTTCACAGCAGAACACCAGAGGAATACCGTCTGGACATCACAGGTTCTGTACAGCAGCGGTCCGTGAGTCGTTTGGTACCGGGCCACGAGAGTTAAGGCTCCGGTGTGAAATTTATGGTTTTCAGGGGTTTTATCGTTAACTCGGTTTCCCTGAGTCTTTCCCTTGTTGTAGTTGTGTGTCTTATTTTGAAATAAATATTTACACGTTACCATAGCGACCAGAGAGCATTAAGCGGCAGAGAGGACGATGTTACTGTCAATATTGGCGCATTTTCAGAAGGGCGTTGCTAATAAAGTTACACAATTACACAGTACATTCACGTTTATTATTATATTTACAAAATACCACAGTTTTTGTCTTGGTCGGATCATTTTATGTGGCTGTATTTATCCGCGATACCTTAAAGGCCGCTCTGTGTCTGACATAAACCGGTCTGTGGTGCAAAAAAGGTTGGGGACCGCTGCTGTACAGCATGAGGGTTAATAGGACTAGAGATGGACCGATCCGATATTACGTATCGGTATCGGTCCGATACTGACCTAAATTACTGGATCGGATATCAGCGAGAAATAAAAAATGTAATCCGATCCATTAAATATCAAAAAAACACCTCACAAAACTTGCGACACGGTGTAACTCGCCTCATAACCGTAGCACGTAGGAGCAGTGTGCTCACGTGATAGAGCGGCTGTGTGTATTTGTAGCCTGCTACCAAACCAGCATTTCATCTCCGAGGAAGTTATCCCAGAGAAGTAAAGCAAGTGTGTAAGTTCATCTCTGAATGTTTGTAAAGCGTCCCATGTTAAGCTTAACAACCGATATATGGAGCGACTGACTCTCTCTCCCTCACCTTCCCTGCGGCTACTTCAATCGTGAAACTGCTTAACGATCAGCTGATCGGCTTTTCTGTCGCGAGTCCGTCTCTCTTCTTTGTTTTTGGTCCACTTTGCACCAGAAAGAGGAAACCAGCGGCTGAACAACAGCAGCACGTTTAAGCTTGATAAGCTGTTGTTAGAATTTATTTAATATTACTTTCTACACCAAGATCCTTTTCTACGTAGCTGACGGCTGGTAACTGTGCAGGGGCGGATCTAGCAAAGTGTAGCCAGGGGGGCCGATAGGGCATGAACAGGAAAAGGGGCACAAAGACATACTTTTCTTTCTTATTCTCATTTAAAATGCCTAGCTTTTAATAAATAATTATCTGAATCTTACACCCAAAGTTTTAATCTGATTTAAAATGTATAGAAGTCCATTACTGTTGTGGAATTACAGGGATTATTTTACATAACCATCATCTTTATCATTGCATTAATTATCATTTTATTCAAGTGTTTATTGAAGTTGCTGGCATTATGTTATAATTTGTATTACAGGGGTTATCATAATCAAATATTAACATATTTATTACAGGTGCAGTTATAACCACTTTAAATCGTTGAGTTAAATCTATAATCTTAAAAGCTTATATGCTGAGTATTTTGTTACAGTAAAATAGTGGCTGAGCAAAGGCCTGAATGTAGTCAGCTTCTTGTTGCATTTGAGTTTGCCTAGCAACAGGTGACGCAGAGAGGAGGACAAGTCCATGGGGACCCCATCGCCTTATTTGGAGAAGATGACAGAAAGGGGAACTCCTATCTCTGCAGTTATCTCTTAAGATTGATCAGTGTCTGTAGAAGAGGCAAATAATGTTCTGTACATGCAAATTATGTGCTTGTAAACGCATGAGGGGGCGTCATAATACCCTGATGTTATAAAAGCAATCGGAAGTGTATTTTTGGTTGGGGATTTACAACTGATGGTTTCCAGTTTACATCTCCCCACGCTGCGTGTATTCATTAAAATCAATTGTTTGAACGGCCTTTTCTGGACTATCATTGTTTTACTCTCGTCCTCAATTTCGAACCCATAACATTTGGTGCATTTGGCCGAGGGTTGAGGGAGAACACTTGGAGATTGAGACCGAGAGGGTCCGAGGTGCTCAAACAGGCAGACACGAGTCAGTGGTCGAAGTGAGTGGACATAAGCCGGCTTATTCAAAGGTAAGGCACGACCTGTTGAATTATTTCCAAACAGTGCTGAATTGGTTCTGACAAAATTAAAAGTCTACTCACTGAAATTACTGCTAAATGTCTGTTTTGATTTTGGTGAAAATCTCATGAGAATTGAAGTTGAAGTAATGATAATGGAACGTTAAGTAACAGTACTGATTAAAGGAAAAGCAGTTGGACTGCTAAAGAGAATTTAGAATAATAGGTAATTGGGCGTTTTGGGGTTTACACTTCCAATTGGTTATAAGGTTGGACCTGCGTCGGTCATACACTTGTTCTGAGGTGTTGATTGTTGTTTCAAAGTATTACAAATTTCTGTAGAACGGCAGTTGGACTGCTAAGAAGCGCATTTTCTCGGAGTTAACGCTCCGTCCTGGATGACGACGGTTATCCTTGACCTATCGTGAATAGGGTTAGTACGGTTGGTGACCGGGAGGACTTGGGAATCTCCAAAATAACTAGTGGTTGGACCACTTGACCGTTTGGAACGGTATTTGCGCTTTTTGGGTAGTAAAGCTTGGAGCTTGGGCGTTGGGACGCTTTTAAATTGAGTTAGGGATTTTAGAGATTAGACCAGAGACAGGTTGGACCTGATACTGGGTAATTGACAATAAAAACTTGGAGTTTGTCCCTTGGAGGGTTAACTTAAAATTGTCTAAATTGTCTAGGTTTTAACAGGCCTAATACTGCAGTTGTAATTATAAAGACGTCTGTGTGAATATATTAAGAGACTTGTCTGAGTCTGTGAGTCAGGCTGGTATTATTTTTAGACTGTGTGTGTGTGTGTGAAAATGCAAATAAGGCAGCTGCAAGGTCTCTAGAGTTTTAGGAAGTTTAGATAGAGACCGTACACTTTGCTGAATGGCTGTGTTTAAGACGCTTATTACAATATTGTAAGTAAAGTTTTTATTTCTTGCCATGACTGTATGACTGTTTGCTGGGTTTTAAGATGGGACATATAAAATGTTGATACTTATGACCGTTATTTGGGGTCTGAAGACTGAAATTGACTTTGAACTAATTTCATTAATAAATATGTCTGTAAGTGATGTCCCTTTTGGTGTGTTCAAGTAAGATGTTTTAGGATTTTTAGATGGGTTTCGTTTCAGTTTGAGATAATATACACAGTTACATTTGGGGTTTCTAATGCATTGTTGACTTTGAGTGATACATATAGGTGTAAGTCGTTTAATGTTTGTTGGGCAAAGGAGAACTTTAGAAGACTGTGAGTGGTTTTTCCTTTAGTCCGATGATATATAAGTAGTTAGATTTGACAGACTTATTTACACTTTGGGTTTATGTTAATATAGGTTGCAACGGGCACAGAGGAAACACAGTACAACATCTTAAGGGTTTAAAATAATAACAAATAAATGAATGAAGTTTCTTAAGGGTTCTTGTGTGTGTTTTAGGGATAGTTTTTGTGGGTTTTAGGGGAGTGTGTGTTTGTGGTGTTTGTGTGTGTCAAACGGAGATAACATGAAAACAGAGGAATTAGAGACTAGAATGTCCTAGAAGGCAATAAAATGCAAATTAAGAAGCTGTGAACTGCTTAAACCACAGTTGGTTTCACAAGTATTGCTGCAAACATTGTTGAATGCGTGTGTTTAAGACGCCATTTATGTTTATTAGAGGGTTATAAATAAAGTTTTGAGTTGCTGTAGTGGATGTATAGTAAGTGACTGAATTTTGATAGATGTATATATTTTGAGCCATAAAGGCTGGTGTGTTTTATTTTTCAGTTATGTGTGTGTGGTGAGAAGCTGTGTGTGAGACGATGAGAGGTTTCAGTTTTCTTTTTTCCTTTTGACTTGCTCTTTCTGATTATGGAAGGCATGTCCAAGATACTCGTATGAAAGCGTATTTTGAGTGATTTTAACTGTGTGAATGCTGTCAGTATTTGATTTGAATGTCTCTGAATGATTTGTCTGAGTGAGTGAAAAAGGGAGAAGTTTGAGAGAAGAGGCAGTGTGTGTGAGACGATTTATGGCGTATGAAAGAGGTTAGAACATTTAAAAGTATATATATATTTCTTTTGTGATGTAAAGTAGGATGTTTTAAAGTTTGAAAGTGCTTTTAATTCAAGAAATGCATGAGTGATGGTATGAGAGGTTGAGTTTATTTTTATGTCTGAAAGAGCTCTATTTAAAAGTGTGTATGAAAGGAAGGTGTATTGTTTTTAGACCAAGACTTAGTAAAACTAAAAGAGGGTTTGTAGACTGTAAATATGAAAAAACAAGTGGTTGATTAATTTGTAGAAACAGGAAAGAGAAACAGGAAATACTGTGCTGCTGTGTGTGTGAGAGGAAGGTGTGTGTGTGACTGATGATGTCAGGGGAGCACCCAGAGAAATGGACAGAGTTAAATTCTAAGAAGATGGAGCAAATCGAGGTTTTAAGATAAAAATGAATATAATACTAATTGTATGCTCTAGTGTGTCAATACAGGTGGACGTCTTTCAACTTTGGAACCTTGAGTGCAGCAGCAGAACAATAGATTAACAGAATTGGGAGAATAAGCCAGGCTTTGGCTCGAAATTGTGCAGTTGATCTCTCACTTTGTCCCTGAAGCGGAGAAGAAGTTCAAAGGACAGTCAATCGCCTGATGAAGACCGATAGAACATCGTGGACTTGAATACAGCAGGCAAACGACAGTGCCACTGATCCATTAACACTGATGACGACTGACGACCAGCAGCAGCATGTAAGAGTAATGCAAGATGTACTGTGAAAATACAGGCTGGGCAGTTGAACAGTGGGATAAAGAATTGTGGAAGAGCACTGGACATTGAGTGATATTTTGCCATGCTGGGACTTAATCTGAAAGAAAGACTGTAAAGGAACAGAGAAGAAGACAGCAGCTGAGTTGAGACTGTGTTTGCTGGAGCTTTGGAGCCCGAACAGGACATTGTCCAAAGAGGGACCAGTGAGAGATGAAGCTGGACGAGTTTGACTGCGAGAATATAGGATATAATTGGATTGAAAATTGAAACCTGAACTCATGAATTGTTTAGGGATGTCCACCATAGCATAACAAAGAGGTAAACATTAGAAAAGGTAAGAATAATGAAAGAAAATAATTGTCATTACCTTAATGAATGGAAAACACACATACAAATTGTTACATGTGAGATTATTTTTGAAATGAATCAGTAGTGAGATAGTTTGAATCTAAAGCTCAGTGGTGAAATGCACAAATTAAATATGAATATATAGGATGCAATGAAGAAACAGCTTACACGTAGTGTACATTAACATGAATACATAGAAATGCAATGAGAAACTCAATGAATTAATTTAATGAAGAAGCAGCTTACACTCAATTAATGTAAAATGCAAGGAAGAACACGCTTACATGCATGGCATAATTGGTATTTCTGACTAGAGACAGAGAAATGGGTCATTTAAGTACCTGTGGTAATAATGAAAATGTCTTAGTTTTGTTATTTTCAGGGGTAAAGCAGAACCGTACCAACTTTCCACAGCAGCAGTCGGAAGAAAGTTAGAAGTTAACATCACTGGATAAGTTAAGGCAAGTTTCTGGTTGAATTGTTCACAGAATCATGTGTCCATGAACCTGGAAAACAGGCCCTAGCTCCTGGCTGAAGACTAGGAGTGCTTTATTTAAGGTGGGAAATCAAAACAGAGGGTTAGTAATTCGGGGAAAAAGAAAATTGACTGCTTAACTGGAGAATTGGAAAGGTGTCTGACAGATTGCGAAGCCATAGATGCAAAATACCACACACAAACAGAAAATGTATTAACCGTACAAAGACAAGCTCATGAAGCTTGTCTAATCAAAGCTTAATGCATAGAGATATTGATTTAAAACCTGGCTAAGAACATAAGCATATGCAATGAAGATCTGCTTGCTGCTTGTATGAGTGAGAGAATGGTGTGAATGGTTAATAAAATTGATGGAAAGATTTAAAATAGATGGAAAAAACAAAAGAAAAGTGTTTATAAGGGTGAATTAGGAGTGCTCTTGCACTGAGTGATCAAAATAAGTGATTAGTATAGAAAGAAAATGAAAATAATTCAATAATGTGATAAAGTTTAAACATGTATTTCTTTTGCCAAGTTAAATTGTTGAGATATGGCTGAGTATGGAAAAAGTTTGAGAGCTTGTGTGAATGTGGACAGAGGAGCTGGCTGTGTGTGTGTGATTGAGGCCTTAAAGGAGGGGTAGATTGTTCAGAGGTGCAAATTTGATTAGGAGGTTTATAAATTAGTGTTGACACATTGTTGTAAGGTGTTAGGCTGAATCTGAGTATGGTGAAGTGTCTAAGGGGACATGGTTGTGTGTAAAACGGTGCAGTTTTGACAAGGTTTTCAGTGCGTTGATTGGGTGAAATTTAAGATGGTTTAAGATTTTTTGGGGCTGTTGTATTTCATTTTAATAGAGGGAGTTTTGATAAACATGGACATGTCTAAAAGGGCCCATAGTTTTTATAACAGTGCACTTAGAAAAAACCTGTCAGGTGATTTTGTTTTGTACTTTGATGAGCTAACAATCAGCTCTCTTTTTTCTCATTTTGCTCTAAGCAGGCCTGGAAGAGAGTGAACTGACGGGCGCGGACAAATTACCAAGTAAGGATTGCAGCGAGTCAATCCAGTCAAAAGTATAGAGAACTATTTTCTAAAAAGGAAAAACGAAATAAAACAAATGGTTGAGCTCATTTTGCTGATGTGGAGCATCTGATGATCGCATGCAGAGGGCTGCAGATCAGCAAAAATATCATGTGTGAATGCATGTGAGTGAATGTGAATGACTGGACTAAGGTGGGAACGAGTAAATGTGGACAGACAATTTACCATGTGAGGAAAAGAAAGGGGATGCTTTGTTTTGCTTTTGCCATGAGCAGGACAAGTGGAAGATTTAATTCTGGGGATGCTGATGTTTGCTTGGAGGGAATTTTTGTTTTATGTACTGGGGTTGGATTATGTTATTACATTATAAAATGCTAAATGCTAAAAGGGAAACATTTTTTGATATAGCTCATGTTACCATTTAAGTTTTCTTTATTGTAACACAGATTGGATCATAAAGGGGGAGAGTTGAGTATGAAATGTAAAGTACAGGTTTTGTTTCCAGGAAATTCCAAGGATCCAGACTCTTGCATGGAGCAAGGAGTTCGAGAAGATTTGACATGATGATTAAATTGATTTTATTCCTTAAACACAGGTTTTCAGGGCTGGAGCAGATCTACCGGAGAGGAGGATGACTGAGGTGTTTGGAGAGATGATATGACTAACCTTTTTCTTTTAAGTTCTTAAGCCCGGGTGATGCATTTTGAGTTTTTGAGTTTTTATTTATTTGGACACATCTGGTGTGTCCAAATATAAAGGGGGAATTTAAGAGGTAATTTGAGATGGGTTCTAGGATCATTTTATGACTTTTGGGGTTGTTGATAATTTAGATATGGTAAAACTGAGGCAGAAATTGTTATTTTAAATAGAGTTATTTTTAAAGCAAAATGAAACTCTCCTGCTTGATTTAAAATAGGCGAGGCCAAAGGCCTGTAGCTTTTAACTGTATAGCTCTTAACTTGCAGGGATGGCGTGGAGTGTAATGAATGAATGCAAAACATGCTTACAGACACAAACATGACATAGATTTAGTTTATAGGGCAAAGGTGGAACACATGGTGCTTTGTTTCTGCTAAGCAACTAGTGAGGCAGACGGTGTTAAAGATAAGTATGTAATAAGTGAACAGGAAACATGTGAGGGTGAGACGGGTGAAACAAAATGTTGTAAATAATGGAAACTTGTGTAACTGGCATTAACAGTAATTTTTGCAAGTTAGGTATATGCTTGAAGCAAAAAGAGGTGTAAATCCTGATAGAAATTTTGAAGCGTGCTTTCTAGAGGAGAGGTAGGCTGACATGGGGATGGTGTATATTTTACCCGGGGTGTGTTTAATAAAACTAAAAGCGTTGCTCACACACATAAAGAGTATTGAGATTAAGTAAAGTTAATAAAAAGGATAAAGCCCAGAACATGATATTGTGAACCAAGTTTGAATAATTAAAGGAACATTGGATGAACACAATAGATTAGTGAGGTGTAGCAGAGAGAGGCTTTTTGTTTTCTATCTTTTACAGGAGAAGATTTCAGGACCACAGCGACTTAGGGGGGCGAGAATCCTGGAAGCCCCAGACCGAACGGAACCAACCAGAGAAAGGAGAAAAACAGAGCACAAATACACCTAGTTGTTTATGTTACAAAAAAGGTCAAAAGCTTGTTAGACACAGGTTATAATGGAAGCATAAAAGGGATGAGAGGAAATTTACATAACATAGAAATCCTGGAACAATTTGTAAATTGCCCAAACACAGTGTTCAGACCGGATAGGCGCTACCCGTTAAAGGGGGCGAAGAAATCAGGCCTAAGTTTGAAAAAATGAAAGGGGTTAACTCGATAGAGGAGGTTTCCAAAGGTTGAGAAAATAATGTAGGACCTTTTACCAGGAGAAAGCTAATTGTATCTTTTACACTTTACAGTGTGCACTGAGGGAAGTTAGGAATAGTTTAAACTAGGATTGAAAAAATTAGACTAGGTGAAAAAGGGGGTGTAGCAAGTAGATTTAGGGCAGCTCACAGCCTGGCGTAAACGCAAGGTGCCGTCACACAGCTTAAGTTATTGGTTTGATTTATTTTATGACAAAATAATAAGGAAACATTGTTTATCAGTAATATTGTTTACAGGGTTCATATTGCATTGAACATGTTTGTCATCACATTCATTCTATTCACAGGTTTAGTTCATTTTATACACATTGCATATCTGTGCTTGTTTAGAGTTGATGTTCTATCCAAGAGGGTTTTAAGCTTCACTGGTGAGAGTGTCCAGGTGATACATGTTGAGGGAAGATGGGAACATAGCAGGTTAATTGCATGCATGCTTACAATACACATAAATCTAGTAGCAGGCCTGAGCGAGGGCCCAAGTGTCTTCTGCTTCTTATTTGAGACCTGCGCCAATTTAGTTTACTTAGTGATTGATGACGAGGGTCCATTCCACTAGATTTCCACTAGAGAGGGACCCAGGAAAGGAGCAGAGACCACTTAAGCATGAAGTGTTTTCAAGTGGGAGCTGGCGTTTTATTACTGGACCACCTAGATGACGTGAGGTTATTGTCTGGTTTGCTGAGTCAGGGGACGGCTAGAGAGGGTCAGAGCGAAGGTAGTGGACCTGGGAATGTGACGTCTTGGGAAGAGCGTCAAGAGAGGGAATTGTGGAATTACAGGGATTATTTTACATAACCATCATCTTTATCATTGCATTAATTATCATTTTATTCAAGTGTTTATTGAAGTTGCTGGCATTATGTTATAATTTGTATTACAGGGTTATCATAATCAAATATTAACATATTTATTACAGGTGCAGTTATAACCACTTTAAATCGTTGAGTTAAATCTATAATCTTAAAAGCTTATATGCTGAGTATTTTGTTACAGTAAAATAGTGGCTGAGCAAAGGCCTGAATGTAGTCAGCTTCTTGTTGCATTTGAGTTTGCCTAGCAACAGGTGACGCAGAGAGGAGGACAAGTCCATGGGGACCCCATCGCCTTATTTGGAGAAGATGACAGAAAGGGGAACTCCTATCTCTGCAGTTATCTCTTAAGATTGATCAGTGTCTGTAGAAGAGGCAAATAATGTTCTGTACATGCAAATTATGTGCTTGTAAACGCATGAGGGGGCGTCATAATACCCTGATGTTATAAAAGCAATCGGAAGTGTATTTTTGGTTGGGGATTTACAACTGATGGTTTCCAGTTTACATCTCCCCACGCTGCGTGTATTCATTAAAATCAATTGTTTGAACGGCCTTTTCTGGACTATCATTGTTTTACTCTCGTCCTCAATTTCGAACCCATAACACTGTGTATAGTAACTGTTAAGTCTAATATACCCTAGTAAGCTATAGTACTTTTTTCTTTGAGAAGGTACCATCTGTGAATTCTGCAATTCTGTTGAAGAAAGATGTTGAATCTATTTAATTATTCTTGAAAAATAATTTATTTCTGTGCATTTTTTTTTCACCCTGCATCAAATTAAAGTTGATTACATCGATTAAGCATCATGAGGGTGGGGGGTGGTTCCCTATTTTTTTTTGCTGGGAGTTTGCAACCCTATTAGTTAGGTTGCTTAATATTTCTGCTAAGTACTCTTTAAAATACCAGAATAGGGAGGATTAAGTTTATTAGATTGATCAGTGTTCCTGAACTATGAAATATTTTGGGTGCAGTGTATTTTTTTACATACAGGTATAACAGAATAGCTTTAGTGTTGTTGTTTATTTAAACTTGAGTATGAACTTATACAAAATGCAGCAAGATATTAAAAAAACAGTTTTATTGATTAAAAAACACACTATATCGGATTCATATCGGTATCGGCAGATATCCAAATTTATGATATCGGTATCGGTATCGGACATAAAAAAGTGGTATCGTGCCATCTCTAAATAGGACCATACTCATATGAATATGATGTGTAAATTGATTTATTCTTGTACATCCACGCCGTAGCGGCCCAATTCTTCACCCAGTGAAGAGGTGATCGTTTTCTCCTCGTTTTAATAAATTAAGCTGTTTGGTCTTTGTTCCCCACAACATATCACCAATTTGAAAAAATCAAAATTAGCTGTATGTAAGCGGCAATACATGAAAAATCGCGGGACCCCCGATACAAGCTGGTTTTAAAGAAAAGAAACATGTCTATGCAGATGCCCAAAGCTTAACAAAACGACCACTATAACAATTTAACTTTTGTACAACCAGATTTTCATATACTTACATTTGAAAGTGTTTTCCTCTCCTGCTTCCACCACCATCATTATCAGAAACAAATCTCCTCTATGACCCGCAATGAATCCTGGGATATAGTAGGACATGAAGGATACATCGGACCATCCTTAGAATTCAGGGCAAAGTAGGACGCATTTGTCGCCACATTTTAAGTTCTCTTTGAATTCGGACAGCCTTCGTCGTGTCGCCGTGATGTCATTGCCTCCAAATATGGCATTGGCGCATCCTTCCCCTGAATTCAGACATGACTAACCCTCAAATTCGCGGAAAAGTAGGACACATTTGTCGCCACATATTTGTCGTGTCCAAATTCATGGGCTGCATCCTCCTGAGGCCGCATTTGTAGACCGATTACGTCACAGCAACGCGCCGAAGGCTGTCCAAATTTGTAGACTCCTCCGAATGCAGCCGACAAATGCGTCCTCCTTTTCCCCGAATTTGAAGGATGGGTCGGTTGTGTCCTTTGTGGCCCACCATATCCCAGAATTCATAGCGCGGCCCAGCCAAATTCCAGTTTCTGGCAACGGCGGCCGCTACTAAGTTTTAAAATTACTTTTATTAATCTTTCTGGGTCACAAAAATAAACTTTCAACATATTTTCAGGCGAGAATGTAGCTGTGTAAACTTCAAATATCTGCTCGGTTTATCAAGGTATCGCATATTTGCAAAAGTGCTTCGACGTTTTCGGAGACGTCTGTTACCCACCAGCTCGATAGCTAGCCAAGAGCTCGAGGGTCACTGAAGCCGCCGAGAACGGCACAACTCCTGGCACATCATTTGCAGATCACCGCGGACTTTCGCTACTCAGGTTAAACGTAATATATAAGTCACTTAGACAACCTAAAAATGATATTGTTTGGCTTTTTTCAGTGTTTTATTTGTTCATGAGTAAATCAGTTTGGCTGAGATTAAAGTTATTAGATTAGATTAGATAAAATAAAACTTTATTAATCCCCCGGGTGGGTTCCTCCTTGGTTTTCACACAGCTGAATAAACGTCAAACAGAAAACCAATAAACAAAAGTTTGAGATGGTCGAGAATTTACGCCAGTGTCCTGTTATATTTTAGATAGCAAGGAGCAGACGGCCGAGTTTATTTAACTCCACCGAGACAGCGGTGACATTAATCAGAAGGCTAGACCGTCCAATTTCACAGCTGTTTACTTCCGGCCTACCCGACCTTCTGAGGACCCGGCCCACGTAGACCGCGAAGGCCGGGTCCTCAGGAGGATGCAGCCCATGAATTTGGAACACGACCTTTGAGTGCTCTTTGAATTCGGACAGCCCTCGTCGCGTCGCTGTGACGTCATTGCCTCCAAATATGGCATTTTAAGCATCCTTCCCCTGAATTGGGACACAGCCATTGTCAGTTCTCCTACGCCATTGCTGCGTTTGAGTTTTGGATGAAATGCATTTTGGGATACGTATGGAGAGACATTTGGCTGTACTTGTATACTTGCATTCTCTTGAGCTTCTGGTACCCAAAAGCGAAGCATGCGTCCTCGATAGAATGGGAGGATGCCTCGGACTTGGTGCAGCCAATATCCCAAAATGCATTTCCGGCGAGAATATAGATGTGTAAGCTTCAGATATCTGCTAGCTTTACCAAGACATCACATATTTGCAAAAGTGATCCGACGTTTTGGCAGATGTCTGTTACCCCAACAGCTCGATAGTTGACCTGGAAATGAAGAGTCACTTAGAGCTGGTGAGGACGACTGACTCCCGGCACATCCTTTCTAGCTGCCCGCGGGATTTCGCCAGGCGGTGGAGGTTGAACACGATAGATAAGTCACTTAGATCATTTAATTATAAGTTAATGTTTGGCTTATTTCGGTGTTTTATTTGTTCCTGAGCAAATCAGGTTGGCTGAGATTAAACATCAGATTATTAAATTATATAAATTTAGTAAAAAGAAGCCTTAAATTTAAAGCTTTACTTTAAAATTAAATACATTTTCAGCTCAAAATATACTGACAGCTGTCATTATATTTTGAACTGAACCTGATGTAAAATGTTCTGTTCTTACTTTAACAGCTGACTCTGAATTAAATCTAACATTTTTAATCCAGGAGGAAACATTTTCACCAGCAGAAAGGCATGTTGATACGTGGCGATCCTGTAGACTGCTCCATTAATGATCAAATTATGTTTTTAGTATTTTTTCAATTCTCTTCCAAACACCAGCTTTCTAGTGTAAGTTTTGAGTGTTTAATAAAATAAAAATAAAATCATTCTATCATCCAGCCTGTTTGATTTTATTCAATAAGCAACGTGAACTGTGCTTGAATGTATAATATTTTAAGGTGGATGAAGTTTGTGTTTCAGTCATGTAGTAAGGTCTTCTTCACTTGCATCAAGAAATCTTTGGACCTCATATTAAGATTTCCATATTGTTTATCTGCTTAATTTGTCATGAGATAACAAGTGAACTAGGCTAACGTGGACATGAAATTGCAATCAGTCAATTGTCCAATAACCTTTTAAAATTGGGGACGTTGTATAAAAAGTGCAGTTCTATGGAAAACATAATTCGAGCAAATAATTGCTTCACTGCTGCAAATTCCTCGCACGTAATTTCAACTACCCTCGCACGCAGAAAACAGCGGACACGCGCTCAAAGAAGCCATCGCGCCCACGCGAGTTTCCCCTTTGCTCGCGCTGTAGCAGTTTTACGCTCGCGTGGTTTATCTGCTCGCAAAACTCACTTTGGGCGTTTATCAATATGCGTACTTGTGCGTACTTGCGTTCTCGTGTACTTGTGATACGTCATCAGTCGGAGACCAAGTACTGTTCCAATTCGAAGTACGCATCAAGCCGAGTACGCGAAAAAGTCCCGGATGTGTTCTCGATCCGCCCGTTTTATCGAGCATGCATCGGTGTGGACTTGGGACAGCTATATATCCCAGAATGCATTTCGTCCAAAACTCAACAGCGGACTCCGGCACATCGTTTTCAACCCCCGCTCGCGGACTTCTCACTACTCAGGTTAAAGAAACTCCAGCAGCTGTCTATAGTATTGAGTGTCCACTACAATAGAAATAAAAGCGTTCTAACATCTCACCTGCTTGTTTTATTAAGGTATGTACACGTATGTACATGTACACTATTTTATTAATAGAGGTTTCACTACTGAGGTTAAAAATGATATATAAGTCACTTAGATCACTTCTAAATGTTAATGTTTGGTTTATTTCAGTGTTTTATTTGTTCCTGAGTAAACCGGTTTGGCTGTGATTACAGTTAAGCTTCATAACATGTTACTCACAGTTAAATTAGGAGGGGACGGCAGTAAAACTCCGGACCTGTGACATCATCACGCACGCAGGTGTTCCAATTGTACATATCGCGAGTCCGTGCTCGCGTTCCGGGTGGTACGTGCTCCCGTGCGTTCTCGGCGAGTACGTACTCACCGAGAACGCGAGTACGTACTCGCGTACTTGGGCATTGATAAACGGCCTTTGACTTTTGACAGTTTGGAGGCGGAGTCCAAAAGCGACCAGCGTCCTTATGTGATTGGTCACTTTGATGGAGATTTCAGGTTACCTCGTTAAACTGAGTTACACTGTGGCAGCGACAGAAATTCTCTTTTAAACTGTATTTGTTTACAATTTGAGAAGTAAAATTTGCTGAATTAATTAACAACAGTTAATATCTGCTGTGCAGCAGTGGAAATACAGACAACTGTCACTGGATTACTTCAGTGTTGAAGAAATATTTAAATCAGAGGATTCTATGGCAAGTTCTGACACCTCTGAAATACTGCCGTCTCATTAATCTTTTGTACAGTATTACATGGCTTCTATGATTTAAAAACTAAAACTAACAAACAAAAAACTCTTAACGGGAATCAGGAATGGAAGTATGTATCAGAATCTGGCAATTATAACTTTGGCCAAAATACTGCCGAAGTTGCTCAATCTGTAGCAAACACATGTAACTGCACATACATGACTGGATGCCAAAATTCTACCTTTTTTAAGAAGTTTTTCAGTATTACAGTGAAGCTTAGTGATAAATCAGTACATCCACTGCAGCACAATTGAAATAACAGCTGTAGGTACACTGGCAAACTGCATTTTCAAAAAGTCAAATCCTCAAGACTGATGTGTAGCACCGATCAATGCTTACATTAGAGATGTGCAAAGCAGCTGGTATTTGTATCTGTAATTGTATTTGTTGGGGGGTAATTTGTATTTGTACTCGAGTAAAATTCAAAATAGGCATAAAAATCCATTGTTTTTGCTTCTAATTTACGTTATAGTGTAAGTATTTTTTAAATTATATCCATTATAATAATTATGAACATGTAACAAAGAACGTCACTCAAAAGAAAATAACATAACAGCCATTGCCTCATCCGTTATTAAACCAACAACTAATACCATTAAATACCATTGTGAACATTATGAACCCCACCGCCACCCGTCCTTTTTGGAGGAAGCTGAACAGACAGCGAAACTGACTTGCAGGGGGAGAACATGGCTGTGATGATGATTTGGTGCTTGTGGGGGGTTGGCAGACAGTACCAGGAGAGGGTGCTTTAAGTGCATGTGATTATGCATAGCATATGTTGACAGATGTTTGACATCTCTGCCTCTGCTGATTTGACTTTTGCACACATTACATATCACTTTGGTTTTATCTGCAACACTGAAAGTAAAAATGGTTTCCGTTACATGGACTTTAGAGTATATTTTAATGCAGAAAATGTGTACTTTTACTTCAGTAAAAATGTATTTTTACAGAATGTACATATATAGCATTGGTAATTTTATATAAATATAGGATTTAGGATAGGTATTTCTTCCATAACTGCAAAAAGTTGATAATCAGCATTTGATCAGAGCTTTTGTTCACTGTTCATCAAGACATTGAACAATAATCTTACTAATAACAAAAGATCTAAGTACAGAGCAGAAACAGCTGTTTAATATTGTTCTTGCTAGTCTCTTTATGAACTCAATTAAGATTTTTATAAAACAAATATTTAACTTATCAAACAAAGATGAAAAGAACTTCAAGAAAACTAAATTTGATCATTGACAACAGGCAGCAGATAGATGTCTAGTGTTTCCCTGTGGTCTTCAAGTCCAGGACAGAAGTGACAGGCAGTCAGTGAGTGAGGATAAAGTAGGAGTAATATACTCCCTTCTCTGTGTACCAGTTTAAAGCCATGTGGCATCCACCAGCTGAAGATGTGACAATGATACCAAGGTTAAACGAGTTACAGAAATCCAGCCGAGAACTGAAACTGAACTGAAAACTGCGCTGCAGTGGCTGCAACAGTGCCATGTAAGAGCGTGGTTCTTAACACACCTCGTGGACAATACAATGTCAAATAACACAGGCTTACGATCTGTAAACATTGCATCTAAAATCATCAAGTTAGAAACAGGCGGGCCATAGGATGAAACAAGGTCCAATATGTCCACATACTTGTGTAGGTCCAGCCACCCACTGTGTGAGATTAAAAGAATCTCTTTAATCATTGTTTATCAGGACAACACACTTGGATGTTAAAATCTCCAACAATAAGGACATGATCATATTTAGATATGACTTCAGCTAAGAAATCAGAAAATCACAACCAGCACAAAGCATAAGCACACATAGCACGCAGCAGCTACAAGCATGGTGTGTAATATAGTTATATTTACACAGCATAATGATGCGTGCGTCTTAGTATGATGACTTGTTTAAATCATAGAAGCTATGTGATACTGCACAACAGATTATTGGGACAACACTACTTCAGAACTTACCTTAGAGTCCTCTGATTTAAATATTTCTTCAACATTAAAGTAATGCGCGTGGCCGCTGAGGTCTGCGCGTGGGTGTTGTTGATTTTACGCACAAGGAGATTTAATTGCAATCAAATTATTTGCTCGAATTATGTTTTTTCTTGCCCTCAACTTATGATATTAAGATCATTTCATTCAATTCGTAAAGAGTCAATGTAATACTATTAATACTGGAGGAAATTGCAAAACTGACATTGTCCAGATAAGATGAGATAAGATAAGATAACCTTTATTAGTCCCACACGTGGGAAATTTGTTTTGTCACAGCAGGAAGTGGACAGTGCAAAAGTTATGAAGCAAAAATTAGAATAAAATAAAATAAGAATAAATACAGTACACAACTGTACAGAATAGAATAAAATACTATATACAGTAGAATAAAATAGAATAAAATATACAATAAGATAAAAATAGAATACAAATGCTATATACAACTGAGTAAAAATACAACGATGCCAGAAAAGATTATTGCACATTAGTGTTATTGCACATGTGTGGATGTGTGTGTTTGATCAGTTAAAGTCTTTGTTGTGGAGTCTGACAGCAGTGGGGAGGAAAGACCTGCGAAATCTCTCCGTCCCACACCGTGGGTGCCGCAGTCTCCCACTGAAGGAGCTGCTCAGTGCTGTCACAGTCTCATGCATGGGGTGGGAGATTGTCCAACAGGGATGACAGCTTAGCCGCCATTCTCCTGTCACTCACCACCTCCACTGGGTCCAGAGGGCATCCTAGAACAGAGCTGGCCCTTTGGATCATACTAGATACTAGATACATACTAGATACTTAGCTAGCTGTGTCACCATGTGGGACAGCTGGCTGGTAAAAGCAAGATGAACTTAGATTTCAAGCAAAGTGAACTATCTTTCTTTTTCTTTTTTTATTCTGTCCTGTCCTGCAGTATAGCTGTCACTTGGAGAGCTGTCAGTATATTTGAAAATGAACCTTTTGCTCATCTTTCAGTTTGATTTCCCGTCGTGTAGTAACTGTTGGTGTTTGTGTTGTTATTAGACATGATGAAACACATCATATGAAAAAAAGTGCTTAAAATACTCAATTTTTTTCTTTTTTTCAAAAAAAATCAAAATGTGTAATTTGTTGAGCTGAACTGTGATGTCCCCAAGTACACTGAAACCATGTGCCTTCTTCTTGCGTCGTCCCACTAATTTCTAGTCTCTGCCAGTATTGCTGCAGCTTTTGAATTACAGTAGTCAAGCCTGGAAGTAATAAATGCAGCTTGATGATTTGTTTTATGTCTTAACAAATTACACAATGTGAGTAAAGATTTTCAACTAGAATATTTCTCAAGTACAGTGAGGACAGGCTTTCTTTATATTAATTAATTTGCTGAAAAACTGTATTAGATATAACTTTGGATGGAACTGGCATTTCCCACTATAGAATCTGTAGAGTTAACATACTGCTGTCAATGTGATGCCTAGCCTTGTTCACTGTGAATAGGTCAGGCTATATTGACAGCAGTATGGTGAATATCTCACACTGATAAGAACAGCTGATGTTTTTCTTTCTCAGACAGACTAACAGATGATTAAACCCAGACTCCAGCGACGTCTCAACGCATTTATATGCAGGGTAATTCTTACTTTTGCTTTTTAGAAATGTCAGTGAATTATTTGCCTATATTATTTTTAAATCTAACCATGCTGTAGACAGTGAATCCAAAAGCAAAGAATAATCAAAAATATCCCACCACTTACAAAAACACCTAGATACATGTGCTTGACAATAATAATAGATGGAAATGGATTCATACTATAGACGACATTTTACCCTATGAGCACTTTATCTCCTCGCATCCACAGACAAATTAGAATCATCAGTTAACTTAGGGAGCACATCTTTTGAGGAAGGTCGAGGACCTGCACAGGCATGTTGAAAACATGCAAACTCCACATGTAAGCTCTATCCTACTGGGAGACTTTAATCCAGAACATTCTTCCTGTGTAGTGACACCACTATGACAGCATAGGCAACAGTATGTCCCATCTGTCATAGGATGGAGAAGAGGTGGAGTGGACAGGCCATCACATTAACAACACAGAAAATAAGGCGAAAACACTCATTAATACCAGCAAAGAATTTAGAGTCATCACTAAATTGTGCTACCTGTTTAATGCAGTTGGGTACCATGCTGTATCAAAGCTATGAAGTACTGTTTACTAAAAGTGGTCCAAATATTAACAAATCAATTCAATTCAATTTTATAAATGTTTTAATATAACAACAGTCACCTGAAGACCCTTTATATTGTAATGGTAAAGATTCTACAATAATACAGAGAAACCCCAACAATCAGACATCTGCGGCTGGTTGGGAATGACGGGAAGAAGACAGGACAAAAGAAATACTGTGGATAAGAGCCAGGGATTAATAATAACTAATAATTAAACGCAGAGAGGTATATTAACACATAGTGAGTGAGAAAGGTGTGAGAGAAGAAAAAACACTCAATGCATGGGAATCCCTCATCAGCCTAGACCTATTGCAGCATAACTAAGGGAGGATTCAGGGTCACCTGATCCAAGGCCCATGGTTAAATGGATCAAAGATCCATTTAACAGGAAGCCGATGAAGAGAGCCAATATGGGAGAAATCTGCTCTCTGTACCACAAAAAAAAAAAAAAAAAAAAAAAACCCACAAAACCAAAGTTGAAATATGAGCAGAAATGAGTGATTTCTATGTGGAAATATGTATGTGGAAACACTTATGTCTGCAGTACCTTCAACGGTATTACATGCATAGAAGCTGAGAACATAGTATTTCTTTGCAGCATATTTGTCAGACAGTCAAAAGCACTGGAAGTATTTTGTGATGGTGCAGATTTGTAGGGGTGGTGATGGCGTACTTGGTAAACCATGTTTTTCACCTGTAAGTTCAACAGTCCCACTACCAGTTAAGCGTCTCGCGGTGGCCACTTTTCTGCTTGTTTTTTTAAAGTTATTTTCCTGAATTGACTCACATTCAGCCATTTTATAGAAACAGTGACAGCACAGAATACAAACTGAGCTGACAGTTTGTATACACTCAAAACTTACGTATATGTATCTGAATACTGCATGCTCTTATGACATTCGTGTACACTAAACCTGTGACAGATGCAAAGTTTCACACAAGTTGCAATGACTCACAGTTTTCCATCTGCAGTGATAACACTTTCTCTTGTGTTTGCACCTTTTGACACATCCTGTTATCTTTGGTGAGCCAGGGAACAGTATAAAACTTGACAGAAAGACGCTCACTCATCAGCGTTTCAGGTAAGAACCCTGTCTTCTGTCATCACCGCAAACTCCATCATTCACATGCAAATTTTCTGTGATTTCTTTGAAATTTTGCATTTTAAGTACTTTAATGTGCATGAGGTATGCTGCTTGATAACATACAACAATGTGGTCTATATCACAGATCTTTTGCAGCCATGTTGGTTTTCTGTTGATCTCTTGTCGCTCTGCTGCTGCTGCTATCCTCTTCCTGGGCTCAGGTAGAAACTTCCAGAGACAACCATGCGTGTTAAATTAAATTGTGTGGAGGGCAAATTCCCCCTGATGCAAAAAAGTATTACATTTGAAATAAAAAATGCTATTAAATAAGTAATTGGTACAAAGTGTTGTATCAGTTTTATAATGAGAGTTTTGTTAGTTGTGTTTATTTCATTGTGAAATGTATATTTCAGTTGTTTTCATTTTCCAATGCCCCTTTGCTTTTCAGTTACAGTTACAAACTAATGTCTCTTTTGTCTGTTCTTTGCAATGTTGCTGTGGCTGAGTACAGGAAGGTAAGAAACAAATAATTGCTTTTTATGGTAGAATTTGAAAGTGACTAGTAAGGGAACATTTGTGACTGTTTTTTAAATTCTATTTTTTGTGCTATTGGATATCAATTAAAAGAAAATTAAGCAGCAGTCAGTCCATTTGAAGTAAAAGCTATTCAGTTGTAACTGAGCTGGTGTGTTCAAAATCATAATGTCTACTGTGAATATATTATGTTATGCAGAGATTCCTAGCACTGACCAGGACATACCCAGAGAGCTCTCTGTAGGTCAGCTGCTGGAGAGAGCCAACAGAAACTACAGTAAGTTGGTAACCTGTTTTAGAACAGACAAGCATACTTGCACATATTTGTTGCAGCAGCATTGGGGGTACAAAAGTGGGGATGTTTGCAACATGGATTTAGTGTAATTTGACAGTCTTTTGGCTTTTCCTGTTTAAAGAAAAAAGCTTTTATTTAGCAGCTTCGGGTCCACACATGATCCAGATCACAAGTGCTAATAAAAGACATGCAAAATGGCTCTGGACTGGCTATTTTAATTACCCACTAGACTGGGGTCACATAAATAAACCACTGCTATTATGCATGTCAAAGACAGGGCGATGCCTCTGTTTTTCTTACAGCACCTGACATTGATGAGCCTACATTAATCGGAGGTGACATTGCTATCAAGTCTGAAGCTGACAGAAATGCTGACCCATGCACCTCCAGAAGCTGTATGTGGGGAAAGTGGAGTGATGGGAAAGTCTATGTCCCGTACTACATCGCCAATCACTACTGTTAGCATTTTTTTTCTTAATCACGGAACAGGCCAATGCCAAGTTATATACAGTGTTTATGCCTGGTGGACAACAATTCATCTTTACACTGAATTGTTATTATAACATTTCTATTTGTATTAAATCTAATGACTTTCAGACTCTGTCCTTTGATACCAACTAACCGAATATACCATAAGCACTTTCCTGAATCAATAACCTCACATATACACTATCAGTTAAAAGGTTGGACACACATTCTCATTTAATTTTTTCTTTATTTTTACTACATTCTGCATTGTAGATACACACTGAAGACATCAAATATATGAAGCAAGATGTATGAAATTATGTAGCAAAGAAAACCTGAAACAGTTTTCACTTCACAGGTGTGCCTCGTCAGGGTTTATTTGTGGAAGTTCTTGCCTTCTTAATGGGGTTGGGATCATCAGTTGTGTTGTGAAGAAGTCAGGTTGGTACACAGCTGACAGTTCTGTCAGCTGACAACTGTAAGAATTCATATTATGGCAAGAACCAATCAGCTAAGTAAAGAGAAACCACAGTCCATCATCACTTTAAGTTTAAGTTCAGTCGGTCTGGAAAATTCCTAAAAAGATTGAATGTGTCCCCAAGTGCAGTTGCAAAAACCATCAAACGCTACGATAAAACTGGTTCACAAGAAGACCGTCCCAGGAAAGGAAGTCCAAGAGTCACCTCTGCTGCTGAGGATAAATTCATCTGAGTCACCAGCCTCAGAAATCACAAGTTAACAGCCCCTCAGATTAGAGCCCAGAAAAATGCCACATAGAGTTTCAGTAGCAGACACATCTCTACTTCAACTGTTCAGAGGAGACGGCACGAATCAGGCTGTTATGGTCAAATAGCTTCTAAGAAACCACGACTAAGGAAAAGCAACAAGCAGAAGAGATTTGTTTGGGCCAAGAAACATAAGAAATGGACATTAGACCAGTAGAAATCTGTGCTTTGGTCTGATGAGTCCAAATTTGAGTTCTTTGATTCCACCAGCCTTGCTTTTGTGCAACACAGAAAAGGTGAATGGGTGGTTTCTACATGCATGGTTCCCACTGTGAAGGATGGAGGGGGTGTGATGGTGTCGGGGTGCTTTGCTGGTGACACTATTGGGAATTTATTCAATATTGAAGGCACACTGAACCAGCATGGCTACCACAGCATCCTGCAGCGACATGCCATCCCATCTGGTTTGCATTTAGTTGGACCATCATTTATTTTTCAACAGCATAAATGACCCCAAACACACCTCTAGGCTGTGTAAGGGCTATTTGACCAAGAAGGAGAGTGATGGAGTGCTGCGTCAGATGGCCTGGCTCCCACAGTCACCTGAGCTAAACCCAATGGAGATGGTTTGGGATGAGATATAGATCGCAGAGTGAAGGCAAAAGGGTCAACAAGTGCTCAGCATCTCTGGGAACTCCTTCAAGACTGTTGGAGAATAATTTTATGTGACTACCTCTCTCATTGAGAGAATGCCAAGAGTGTGCAAAGCAGTAATCAAAACAAAAGGTGGCTATTTTGAAGAATCTACATGTTTTTAGTTATTTCACACTTTTTTGTTTACTACATAATTCCATATGTTTTCATTCATAGTTTTGATGGCTTCAGTGAGAATCTGCAATGTAAATAGTCATGGAAATGGGGAAAAAACATTAAATGAGGTTTTTTTCTTTTGAGTGGTAAGGTATGTGATGTAAATAACAAGTGTTTAAACTTGACAATAAAAAATGGGGGAGCAAATTTTTCTTGGAAGAATATTAAAAATAGAAGAATACTGCAGTATCGTGCACAGCTCACTGAGATAAAATTAGGAAGTTTTGGTTACAGTGATGTTTGAAAAAACTTCCCCTGACGTGTTTATCTTGTCAGCTTCCCGTGAGATTGCCATCATCACTTGTGGACTAGAGTCCTTCTCTTCAGTTTCCTGCATTCGTTTCAGACCCTATCAGAATGGTGATCGTGAGTGGCTGAGCATCGAGTCCAGAAATGGGTAAAGCTCCGAGTCTGACCATTTTTTTTCATTCTTACCACCTTCGGTGAGCCTCATGCCTCACATGTACAGCAGTTAGTAGGGTTAAAAAAATTACCTGGAGATTCTAAGTTTTCTATTCTAATTTTAAAGTATCACAACTCCTCTTTTGATTAGTTTATAATGAAAGAAAACCCATTCTTTAATCACTATATTACAAAGGAAGTGATAACAAATGTTTTAGGGACGACTAATATTTTAAGTAGCCAATGAGTGACTACTGGCCAGTTGAAACAATATGGATTCAACATAATTCATCATATGTTGAAATACATTATTGTTGTCCTACGAGGCATATAAAGAAACATTTGCCTTACAGATGTACATGTGCAAAAGGCTTTTGTGATTTCTAAATATTGCGGGACTTTTCTGTTTTAACAGCTGCTACTCCTACGTAGGTCGCTAGGGTGGTGGTCAAACTGTGTCTCTAAGCCGTCAGGGCTGTCTTTACCACAGCACTGTCCAGCATGAATTACTCCATGCCCTAGGCTTCAATCACGAACAGACCCGTTCTGACAGGGACAACTACATCAGGGTGTACTGGGAGAACATCCTTGATGGTCAGTCACCATCACCATTTTCTGTGCTAATTTGGATTTTGTGTTAAATTAATTCGAAGGGCAAAGCAGTTCTAGAGAAAGAAATAGTGTGACTGAGGTTGAGAGAGATTTTTTTCTTTTATTGCACCGAGCTAAAGTTCAGTAAATAAAATTAAAAAACTAAAGATGATAGCATAATCTGTCAACAAAGATTAATACAACTTTAGAATAAACCTGTTTATGAATGTGTGTGTAAATGGGCTAATGAGGCTCGTAGTAAAAGGCACTTTGAGCAGTTAAAGCAGACAAGTGCTACATAGGTACTGATCCATTCACCGCTTAGAGCATTTTAGTTATTTCCAAAGTGGTTGCGGCCCTTTCAATCATGTTTTTATTGCCTTATATCTTTAGTTAGTTTTTATTGTTAGTGTAGTTCATTTTTCATTCATTTGGTTTACTTTTAAAGACCTAGTTATAGTTTTTAGCTTAAAATTAGTTCATGATAATAACCCTAAATGGGGTGAGGTTCAATGGATGCTTTATTAAAATGATTATACATAATATAAAAATGTGCATTTGTTAGATATTTTAGTTCCCACACCTCATGCACACATATCTCCTTATTCTCACAGACATGGAGTACAATTTCTATAAGATTGATACTCTAAACCAGGGAACTCCTTATGACTACAACTCTGTCATGCAATATGAGAGGTAAGAATAAATTCATACTTTTATTTACATATGTGTAAAAAAGTATGAAAGTAACATAAGTCCATGGAAACTGTGTGTGAAGTTTGGAATTTGGGTGTTCCTATTATTTTCACATGAAGAAACCATCAACTGTCCCTACAGCATACTGCTAGCAGAGCAGAGCCTCTACACAATCATAACTTGTCTGTGCATACCTTCCTATACAAGAGTGTTTAGTAAAACCAGTGCAAATATGCTTTCAAAGATTAGAACATGATGTACTGAGGAGCTAAATCACCAGAAAAATGAAATTAATCAAAATTAACTTCATTTGTTTTCAGGTATGCCTTCTCCAAGAACAACCAACCCACTATGGTGCCCATTCCTAATAGCAATGTAATGTTGGGTGGGGCCACTCAGATGAGCAAAAATGATATCGATAGGTTGAACAGACTCTACCAGTGCTGTAAGTATACTGAACCAAAGACAATATGCAAAACACACACAAAGTGATGCTGTATTGCAATCAAAGTCAGCTAACTTTAAAATCACAAACTGTGTCTGAAAAGACAAACTCTGGAGGTCTTTAAAGCTCCTTTCTTGCATGGAAATCCCTTCCTCTTATACTTTCAGCTCTAGTTTTTGGGGGTGAACCTGGGTTTTCATTCTGTGTAAGAAATATATCCCAATATTAAGCTGAAATTAAAAAAAAAGCTTAAGTCTCATGCAAGAATTTTGTTTGTCCTGAATTTCCTCAAAAGGGCCTCAAACTAACAACAGTTCATGTTCATATGCCAGCACCATCTGTAGCTACACAGAGAGCCACATAGAAAGGAGATCAGGGTGAACCATCCAATCAAAGGTTATGTGGTTTTAAGCATGAAATTGTTTGATGTTTGATGACATCAAACCCTACGAGGAAAAAGAGTTGGATATGGGGTATATTTTGGGTTATACAACCAAAAGCATTAAAATATAATGCTGTCTGTTGACAAAGAAAAAGAATAAAAAAAGAGCAACACAAATCTCATTTTACTTTCCAGAATAAGCTTCTTTTCCTAATTATTTCCTGCCTTTTCATCTAAATTCTGAATCAAGAGCAAAATCTTGGATGAATAGTGTGACATAAAAAATATCTTTCATAATTTTGGAACATTTGATGAGAAGATCCTGTACCTCAATAAAAATATTTACCAACAGCTCTGGCAACATATTCATATGACTTTCAGTTGTTGGATTGCATACAGAAGTTGAACACTTTTATATATGAGTCATATTAACAACTATCACTAGCAATTTTGTCACCTTGAAACACTGAGAGCAACATTGCTTTCACAAAGCAGGAGACCCAAACAGCAACATTCTACTAATAATAAAGATAACAGGACATAGAGATACAATTCAGGAGTTCAAATCAATCACTTGAATTACTTTCATGACTTTTCTGCATACTTTTAACCTTTTTGTTTGCCGTTTTCTTGAACAACAATTTCCAATTTAAGAGTGTATTCTAGGTTGCTAGTCTTTCCTCTACTTTATCAGCAGTCATATTCAACTGGCAAGCTCTCAAAGCATCTATCAGCATCTTTGTTTGGGCTTCAGCTCCTTGACTCTTCCCCCACTCCTTGAGCAGCTCCACTGCTGTCTCCTCTAGATCTGTTGGATGCTTCTTAGAGATGGACTCCAGCTTGGTTTCACTCAAACCTAATTTGCGGCCTAGTTTTCGCCAACTCTTTCCAAGATTTTCTGCAATTACCTCTGTGGCAATTTTCAGTTTTGCTGAAAAAGGAGAAGAACATATTAACAGGTTAAATATAAAACATTTTTCTGATGTGGGTAAATTTTCAACTTTAAGATACTTTTAGCAAACCAGGGCAGCCATCTAAACACCCTATCAGGAAACAATGAAATGTGGTCACTAACAGGGACAACTAGAAACAAGCCTTTAGCATGAAAGCCCATCTAAAACTCCCTGTGTAAAGACCTACTTATAATTCCACTTATCTAGTCAATGACTGTTGCAGACGGCATAAGTCTGCAGACAATACAATACATTCCTGATGTATTTATGGTTATACATACAACAGAACAAACCTTTAACTATGTGTTTAAGCCAACCAAGTTGGCAGTTCAAAATGCTGCAGCAAGAGTACTGACAGGGACTAGAAAGATTGAGCATATTGACTTCTCTTATTTCTCTCACTAGCTCCCTGTCAAATCCAGAATCAAATTTAAAACTCTTCTTATCACATACAAGGTTTTGAATTTTCAGGCCTCATCTTACCTTAAAGCCTCCATTTTACAGTTTCACCCCAATATTCAATTAAATTTTATTTACGTAGCACCAAATCAGACAACAGTTGCCTCAAGGGACTTTTTATTGTAAGGTATAGACCCTATAATCAGACAAAGAAAACAGGGAAAACTCCACCAATCATATTACCCCCTATGGGCAAGTGATGACAGTGGGCAGGGAAAACTTCCTTTTAACAGGAAGAAACCCCCAGCAGGTTTTTAAAACTCTGTCTCTCTCCCATGGGTGTCTTTTATCCTGTGTGTCTGTGCTCTCTTCTCTTTCCTCTTACCCCCAGCTGGTCATGGCAGATTGCTGTCTTTGCAAAGACATGGCCTGGGCATCTTGCAAACACTGAGTCTATCATCAACTCAGTCAAACACAGTCAAAGTCCAGACCTCAACCTAACTAAAATTCTGTGGTGTGATGTTAAGACAGCTCAGAATAAATTAATGCCTCCATAACCTTTGGTAAGAAGAGCGGGAAAGACTTCCTCCACAATTATGTGAAACACTGAAAGTCATACAGAAAACCATTAGTTCAAGTTACTGCTGCTGAAGATGGTTCTACAAGTCACTGAATCGTGAGGTGTACTTAGTCAGCATAGAGGCTTGTGATAAACGTTCTTTTTTTACCTGGTACATCCAGGGACTTTTTTACTAATAAGAAGACAAGATTTTGGAATGCCGTAGTTAAGTAATAAATATTATTACACCATAAAGGTAGTTAAATAATAAGCTAAAGTTATTGTACATTACAAAAATGTCTTGATTTTGAGGTGGTCAGGTGGAAACTATTGTGGGATTTGGGTAATTTTATATTGAATGACACAAAAACAGAGTCTCAGGCTTCTGAACACATTTTTGGTGGAAAGATTTCAGGATTGAGAGCTTTTCATTTTCGCTTTGCAATCGGTGTGCAGGAGCAAGTGTGTGACTAAGCCAAATCAAAGGGTGGTTGTTAAACAAAACAGCTTCTCCACACAGAGGGTTATTCATTTGTCATGTCAAATGTCAATCTACAGCCTTCATACTGTACTGTGACAGCATTTGCCTCCTTTCTCTTCAGTAGTTTACCCTCCAATGACTAGATGATTTCACAGATGTGATCAACTGTCGACTGTATTTGAGCCTTGTTAAGTATGGGTGGAAGCTCAGACATAGTATAAATGACTAACTCAGTCACAGGACTCCAGTGCTTTCTTTGGCATTCTTTGTATAAAATTCAAATGACAGTATTTAAGAAATGAAGATCGTGAGAGGACAATGTTTTATCGCTTAAAAAATAATATTTGAATAATGTTTGGCAGTAAATGGAACAGGCTCCAGCCGTGTTTTCCGAGTGCTACGATTCATACAATCAAACATGCTGGTATCTAAAGTGAAAGTCACTCATAGACTTTATGTATAAATCAGCGTCCATACTTTGTAGCACGATGCTTTGCAGATGTGCATTATTATTACTATTATTATCGTTATTTTTGTCTTCCCCCAAATTTGACTGTGCTCACACACCCCGTTCATATCGTACTTTAGCTTACCTTTCTCCTCCTCACTCAGGCCATCGTCAGGTTCGGGCTGAATATTGAAGTTGTCTATCTTGTCCGAGAGATCTTGTCGCTTAATTTCTTTGAGAAGCTCTGAAAGAAAGGCCGTGTTATCTTCTGCCAGTTTGCCTCTTTCCCTGAAAAGCTGAAAGAGTTCCCGACCGCTGCCGATTTTTTCCAGATTTCTTTTCCCGATCTCTTGTTGAACCAGGAACTTTATTTCATTCAGCTGATCAGCAGACATGGCGTTAGAAATCTCTAACAAAACGCTGTTAAACCGTAAAGAGCTCATGTTGACACGGACCGAGCACAAACACAGGAGAGCCTCTTAGCGGTTGCCTTTTACTTTCATTTCGGTGAGTTACGTCTATCCGGCGTGTCTGTTGTTAAACTTCCGTTTACCAATAACCAATGGAAACACAGCACACGTACAACACTATCGGCATTCATGGAGGGAAGTGTTTGCGGGGATGGGAAAGGTTTGGGGTAAGCCTGCTCACATGGGCCGTTTATCAATGCCCAAGTACGCGAGTACGTACTCGCGTGCTCGGTGAGTACGTACCCGCCGAGAACGCACGGGAGTACGTACCCGCCGAGAACGCGAGCACGGACTCGTTGGCCGTTTCTCAATTCTCAAGTACGCGAGCACGGACTCGTGATTTGTACAGTCGGAACACCAGCGTACGTGATGATGTCACAGGTCCGGAGTTTTTACTGCCGTCCCCTCTTAATGTAACTGTAAGTAACATGTTATGAAGCTTACCTTTAATCACAGCCAAACCGGTTTACTCAGGAACAAATAAAACACTGAAATGAACCAAACATTAACATTTAGAAGTGATCTACGTGACTTATATATCATTTTTAACCTCAGTAGTGAAACCTCTATTAATAAAAATAGTGTACATGTACATACGTGTACATACCTTAATAAAAACAAGCAGGTGAGATGTTAGAACGCTTTTATTTCTATTGTAGTGGACACTCAATACTATAGACAGCTGCTGGGGTTTCTTTAACCTCAGTAGTGAGAAGACCGCGAGCGGGGGGCGATGTGCCGGGAGTCCGCTGTTGAGTTTTGGACGCAATGCATTCTGGGATATATAGCTGTCCCAAGTCTACACCGATGCATGCTCGATAAAATGGGCGGATCGAGAACACATCCGGGACTTTTTCGCGTTCTCGGCGTGATGCGTGCCAATTGGAACAGTACTTGGTCTCCGACTGATGACGTATCACGAGTACACGAGAACGCAAGTACGCACAAGTACGCATATTGATAAACGCCCACAAGCGTCTGCTGAGCAGTGTAACGGATATGCTAGATCCGAGGGCACACGGGAGGTGGTCCGCAGCATTGATCCTACCGGCTCAGACCGCCTTAACTAAAGACTTTTCTTTGAATGAAAGTAAATAGTTGTGATAGAATCATGTGTTGTTAAAGTTATTATTTAATAATGCTATGGTAACGTGGTGCCTATGGTGTGCCATACAAACCTTGTGTTTTGTAAAAGGCTGCTATAGTAACAAAGTACCTACAGATACAATTCAGTTCTTTTTGGTTAAGTTTTCTGTTATGTATACACACACAGAGACATATAAATACATATACATACGTATATATATTTATTTTTTTCTGCTCCCCCCCTCGCCCCTGCGGGCAGTCTATCCTTCAAGTTCGGGTCCTCTACCAGAGGCCTGGGCAGTAGCGGTTTTTGATACGGGCGACACGGCGGTTGCCCAGGGCGGCATCGTGGTGGGGGGCGGCATCAAGGGCATCGGCAAAAAAAAAAAAAAAAAAAAAAAAAATTGCTCGTACTCATGCTGCCCCGACATCATGCGCATTTTGGGAATGTCGTAGGCACCGATCGGTTTTCTATCGCCCATTTGCTGGGAGTAAGGGCGCCCTCCGTTTGCGAGGTGCACCTGCTGCTTGCGGCACAGGCAGGAGAGGGCGGGGGCGGGGGATTCTCTGGCTGGCGCAGCATCTAATAACCAACTCGCAAAATAAAACAAAATAAAAACAAACCAACAAACACGATGTTAGATTTGTATTGTTGATTGTCATTTATGCTTAGAAATAACTACCCATATATGCTTAGAGTTTTATAATCAGTTGTAGATTGGTAGAGGTTTGATCCTAGTCTGCAAACTTTGTGTGCATTCCAGAGTGTTCTGGCTTTCACACCCACACTCTGGGAGCATGGGAGAGGTCGTACCTTGTCTTATTGTTTTATGGTAGGATAAACGTGTTGTAGTCTAAGTGCCTTTTGTTTAGATGAACTGCTGGACTTCCAGGCCAGCAGGTTTAGGGAAGTCATATATGGGGTCATGCTTTGACCCCCCCCACACACACACAGGGTATTCTTTGTTCACATGCATACCTATGTAAGACGTCATATGTTAATGAACCTATGCATATTCATGTAACCACAATAAAAGAGCAGTGTTACGGGGGAGCGGACGAGAGCAACTGGGGTCAAGCGAAGGAACGCCGTTTGTTCGGTTCTCTCCCGTGCACGTAAAGCATAGAGAAATTGCCTACTCGTGTCTTGCTTGCTGTGTAATTACATTGCCTTCAACGTTCCAGCGAATAGGTTCAAGCTACAAACCTATCACACGAAAACACCAGACATTATGATACAGACTTATAATTTGCACCGATGTTTTTTCGAAATTCTATACGCGAAAAGTGAGCGCGAGAGCCCTCGGTGCGCGGGCTTGCTGCTGAAGTCAAAGTAAACTTTATTGTCATCTCCGCTATATACAGTACAGTATATAGGGAGATGAGACGACGAGGCTCCAGTTACAACAGTGCAAGTAAACAAACAATAAATATAAGAAGAGTAAGAAAATAAATATACACTTTAGGACCAGGGGTAAAGGGATCAATAACAATTTAAAATCTATAATTTACAGTTTGATGATTTAAAGTCTCACACACAACCCGTCGAAAGGGGAGGGAGACATGCTGCTTCCAAATAGAGCACATTTCATTCAGAATGTTATACAGGGAGTGCAGAATTATTAGGCAAGTTGTATTTTTGAGGAATAATTTTATTATTGAACAACAACCATGTTCTCAATGAACCCAAAAACTCATTAATATCAAAGCTGAATGTTTTTGGAAGTAGTTTTAGTTTGTTTTAGTTTTAGCTATTTTAGGGGGATATCTGTGTGTGCAGGTGATTATTACTGTGCATAATTATTAGGCAACTTAACAAAAACAAATATATACCCATTTCAATTATTTATTTCTACCAGTGAAACCAATATAACATCTCCACATTCACAAATATACATTTCTGACATTCAAAAACAAAACAAAAACAAATCAGCGACCAATATAGCCACCTTTCTTTGCAAGGACACTCAAAAGCCTGCCATCCATGGATTCTGTCAGTGTTTTGATCTGTTCACCATCAACATTGCATGCAGCAGCAACCACAGCCTCCCAGACACTGTTCAGAGAGGTGTACTGTTTTCCCTCCTTGTAAATCTCACATTTGATGATGGACCACAGGTTCTCAATGGGGTTCAGATCAGGTGAACAAGGAGGCCATGTCATTAGCTTTTCTTCTTTATATACCCTTTCTTGCCAGCCACGCTGTGGAGTACTTGGATGCGTGTGATGGAGCATTGTCCTGCATGAAAATCATGTTTTTCTTGAAGGATGCAGACTTCTTCCTGTACCACTGCTTGAAGAAGGTGTCTTCCAGAAACTGGCAGTAGGACTGGGAGTTGAGCTTGACTCCATCCTCAACCCGAAAAGGCCCCACAAGCTCATCTTTGATGATACCAGCCCAAACCAGTACTCCACCTCCACCTTGCTGGCGTCTGAGTCAGACTGGAGCTCTCTGCCCTTTACCAATCCAGCCACGGGCCCATCCATCTGGCCCATCAAGACTCACTCTCATTTCATCAGTCCATAAAACCTTAGAAAAATCAGTCTTGAGATATTTCTTGGCCCAGTCTTGACGTTTCAGCTTGTGTGTCTTGTTCAGTGGTGGTCGTCTTTCAGCCTTTCTTACCTTGGCCATGTCTCTGAGTATTGCACACCTTGTGCTTTTGGGCACCCAGTGATGTTGCAGCTCTGAAATATGGCCAAACTGGTGGCAAGTGGCATCTTGGCAGCTGCACGCTTGACTTTTCTCAGTTCATGGGCAGTTATTTTGCGCCTTGGTTTTTTCCACACGCTTCTTGCGACCCTGTTGACTATTTTTGAATGAAACGTTTGATTGTTCGATGATCACGCTTCAGAAGCTTTGCAATTTTAAGACTGCTGCATCCCTCTGCAAGATATCTCACTATTTTTGGCTTTTCTGAGCCTGTCAAGTCCTTCTTTTGACCCATTTTGCCAAAGGAAAGGAAGTTGCCTAATAATTATGCACACCTGATATAGGGTGTTGATGTCATTAGACCACACCCCTTCTCATTACAGAGATGCACATCACCTAATATGCTTAATTGGTAGTAGGCTTTCGAGCCTATACAGCTTGGAGTACGACAACATGCATGAAGAGGATGATGTGGACAAAATACTCATTTGCCTAATAATTCTGCACTCCCTGTAAATCCAAGCCCATTATGTATTCATGATTTGAATCCTGGGTTGTGCGAAATCCCAGAAATGAACCCTAGACAAAGCGAATCTGTGAAATAAGGTGTAGGTCTATTAGGTTATGATTCTCGGGTTGGGGGATGGGTGTTCATATTGGAGTGCAAAATTAAAACCAAGATGGACAAGAAAAGTTCAAAGCCATCAGGTGCTCAGTTTAGAAAAAATAGAAAAGAGGAGGAGGAGAAACGAGCAAAATATACAGGTAAGCAGATGTGTCATTGGATCATGGCAGGTCATGTATCCTGAAACAATCAGAATCAGAATACTTTATTAATCCCTAAGGAAATTATGTGGGTTACAGTTGCTCCAAGAAGAAATGGTAAAAATAGTAACAGTAACAGACTAAACTCCAAACAATACATTATGTTACAGATTTTAATATTAATTAGTCATTGTCAATTGTTGATTTGTCCTATTCTCATTGTATGACGAATTATGATGGCTGTCCGGTAGCCGTTTCCATACTATGCATACTCTCTCTTCATATGTGTGTGTGTGTATGTTTCTCTGGTGAAATTCAGTATGGTTCCGACAACAGTTTTATGTTAATGTACAATCCTTAATATGTTTTGTGTGTGTGTGTTGGGGGGGGGCGAGTGTTCGCCCAGGGCACCAAACAGGCTAGGACCGCCACTGGGCCTGAGAGGTTGAGGGTCCTGCGCAGTATCTTAGCTGTTCTGGACAGAGATCTCCGATGTTGTTCCCGGGATCTGCTGGAGCCACTCGCCTAGCTTGGGAGTCACTGCACTTAGTGCTCCGATTACCACGGGGACCACCGTTACCTTCACTCTCCACATCTTCTCGAGCTCTTCTCTGAGCCCTTGGTATTTCTCGAACTTCTCGTGTTCCTTCTTCCTGATGTTGCTGTCATTCGGGACCGCTACACTATCACTACGGCTGTCTTCC